>NW_020291377.1:0-157934 GCF_003184745.1 Aspergillus uvarum CBS 121591 | reverse complement strand
GGTAACGTAATCGGACACCGAGCCGGCGCGACACCGAGCCGGCGGCGGTCTGCCGCCGCCTCGCTGACTGCCTCGCTGGCCGCTTCCTAAGGCTATTCAACCACCAAAAAAAGGCTATATACATCAATTCTTGTTGTTTTCATGAGGGCATTTTAAACGATTGTGTCCTTCACTTCCACATATACTGCAGCGGGCTGGCCGGCGTGCCCTGGCCGGCCTCGGTACTGCGGCCTGAATTGCTTCATTTTCTCGCATCTGAGCTATATCAAAGCCCTCTTGGCCTGTTAAAGTGCCTCCCTGCTATATATAACGGCGTGAGGCCTTTCCCTTTCCTTTTTTACTCGCTTGTATAGATTGGAACTGCTTAATTTGTTGTTGAAGCAGGACTGCGTTCTGCATAGACTGTTCCGCAGCCTTAATCACCTTTTTAATAACTTCGTGTGAAACTATTAACGCCAGGCCTTAATCTGCAAGTTCTTGTATTTCTTGTCTCTGCCTTCCGAGTTCATATAAATTTGCAGGCGTTTTTCCAAGATAGAAAGACTGATTAGAATGCGAGGATGTTGGTGGAGTTGGTGTTTTTAATTAAATCCGTAGTGTTGAAAGCACCTTTTGAGGATTCAAAGGAACGAGGCCGGTGGCACGAAATCCACTGAGTATGTTAATATTGGAGAAGGCCTTGGCGTGGACACTGTGATATAACTGTAAGAAATCAAGCTTAGTGATTGATTCCTCTCCATAACGAATAGCCTTAGATACACGCTGGCCATATAACTTTTTTAATAGCTCAAAGCAAGCGACGTCAAGTGGCTGCAGTTTATGGGACGAGTGGGCAGGTATATATAAAGGAATAATTTTCCGCGCTGTATAGAACTGATCAAACTGCTGAGTTGTATGACTGCCATGGCTGTTAAGAATCAACATACGATACTCGCCAACAGTTTTTGAAGCCGTATACCGGTCAAACACGTTCTGAAGCCAGTCAAAACCAAGCTTATTGGTAGTCCAGCCATTCTCGCTGACACTCAGATGATAAGATCTTGGGCAGACTTCGTACTATGTCGATTGATAATTCTGCGCTGCAAAGATAATCTGCGGTGGTAGGACTGTTCCTGAGGCTGATATTGCAACAATTGAAGTCACCCATTCGCGGTTTCCTGGCTGTATACACTTCGCACGCGATTCTCGTGTTTCCGAGCCACAGATTACACGAGCGGTTGAAGCAACTCCCATCTGAAATCCAGTCTCATCCATATTCCATATATCTTCATCAAGAATGCCATATCTTTGGACTGTATTGCGAACAAGGTCGAACCATCTCCGAATAAGATAAGGATCCTCGCATTTAGCACGTTGATAATTATACTTTGACGTGAATTTAGACGTCAGTTCCGGATGACGTTTGATATAGCGAGTAATCCAACGTTCTGATATAGCACCGTGTTGATTTGGCTTCAACTTTGCTTGATATAGCAGCTGGGCGGAGAATCAAGCATCGCAGATTTTAAGAGGCAGTCTACGGTGGGCCATATCAAGAAGCCACTGCTTTAACGTGTTTTCCTCAATTGTAGATAGCTTTCTACTATTAGCATCTTTTTCCGTACGTGATTTGATGCCATTTAAACGATCTTTAAAAGTGCTTATCTTGACGTCAAACGCGGCAGCGCAGGCAGCCTTTGTAGAGAACTTCCCACTCTCAAAGGCCTTAACGGCGAGATTTAAACGTTCATTTAAATCGGCCATATTGATATACGAAAAGAAACACCAAAGAAATCACAAAATATTGCGAATAGGGCAATTTGGGAGAGTTCTTCGACTTCAAGATGTTAAGGGTGCAAGACGCGGCGCGGCGGGCGCCGGCTCGGTGTCGCGCCGGCTCGGTGTCCGATTACGTTAGCTACGTTGCATAAAAGATGTCATCAGTTGCATCATCCAGCACCAGTTGGTACATGGTTGAGGCATCTCTTCCCCGCTCTCACAACTATTGATCTTTGTTTCATACCATCTACTAGGTATCTGATTGCGGACTGCAGTATTATGCTTGGAACTTGGCCTGATATTAGCGCTTCGCAGTGGCGTTGATCTCTCATGCTCGTACTCAATAGCATATCGCCTGATCTCAACGTTGAAGACCCACCGGAGGCCAACAAAGTGATCCGCTCCCTTGACTTTCACAACTTATCGGCCTATTCACTACTCCTTGTTGTGATGTTGTGATTCGTGATCCCCACTAAACAACATGGACATGATCTCTTTCCTGCCCTCATTCGGTCAATGGAGACCGTGGGGAGATTCCAAAGTCTTCAAAATCTCTCCGGTTGAAGTGCATGAGATTGATACGGCCCAAGAGAAGCCTGCCCGTGCTCTAAAGCATCTACTTAAACTGAACCACGCCAACTACGCTTTCTTGTGGAATGAGCGCAAATTCCACAACCATGCACCTCATGTTTGTCACTTTATAGTCAAGGCATAGTCCGGTATTGTACTGATTGGCACAGATCCTCAGCTCAGCCTTCCTGCAAGGCGCAGATGCGGATGATTTAAATCGTATATACGAAAACGAGTCCAAATCTCTCGATCCCTGGGAAGACTCTCCCGGCGAGATCAGTACTTATGACTGGCGGGACTATCTTTCGCGCCGAGAGTAAGTCGCCAGTCAAGTCCTTGGTGCAATGGCTACTCTTGCTGACCATCTGTCCCAGATACCAACGCGCGTTTGTAGACTTCTTCGAGGATGAACTCGTCCGTCATAGCTATGACTGGAAAGAAGTCATTTCTCAGTACCTTTTGTCAGGCAAAGAACCGTTGTTCAGCTCCCTTGTTGCAGATCGTACGTGGCAGCCTCAGACCCTCTCTGCTCTACATCTCTAATATGACATAGTCGGACACCCCCTGATTCACCTCGCGTATGCTTTCGAGATGTCCAGTCGCGAGGTAGCTATGGAGGCACTGGGTATGGCCGCTACCTGCTACGGTAGTATCCACAAATACCTCGACGACCCATCCTACTCTAAGATCGAACCCTCCTACCACACCACTTCTCTGTTCGAGGTCCTCGCCAAAGTCCGGGCTGACAAGCACTTCGACAATCTCTTCACCACATCGGGCGAGGAAAACATCGAAGTTCTCTTCCGCGACCACGAAGCGGCCCTCCTCAATCACTGGAATGCATGGACGATTCAAGATCCCGTCACTCAGTTCCGCGAGAGCCAGGAAGTGGCTGCGGCGCTGCTGACCGCCACGGTGTCCGCCGCCCACCCCAAGTACGACTTCTTCCTCGTGCACACTCTCACGACGAGCCACGCCGTGCGGATCCTGCTCCCCCTCATTCCAGGGAAGTTCCAGATGGCGTTGGTCCGGCAGTGGTGGCTCATGACGCTGAGTGTGTATGTCGCGGGGCTTCGACCGGAGCTAGATCTTGAGAGGGTCAAGGGATACGAGCTCAAGGGCCGAGATTGGAAATGGACGGCACACAAGGCCGTCAAGGGGCAGTACTCGACGGACGCACACTACGTCAAGGCAATCCGGGCTTTGAGAGAAGCGGCCAATACGTGGGGCGATCCGGAGGAATTCTACCTTCGGGCGGCTGTTCGGTTTGCAGATGAGTTCGATGACTGGGCATTTTGAAATGGGAAAACAGGATATGGGACTCTGAGATTATCAAATTTGGTTGCGGTTTTGTTCTCCGGTAGTTCTGGTTCTATGGGGATATGACATGATTTATTGGCTGGGTTTTCTTTTCGGTGGGAGCTTGTGCCTCTAACCCAGTCTGGTGTACCAATTTGGCAATTTTTTGTTCTATAGTTTCAGTATCTCTAAATTGAGACATCGTGCTTGCGGCATAGTTTCGTGGATCTCTACTCCGTACATACTCTGAATCTCCATTGTACGCAGGCCTCAGGCACCAGCAAAGACACAGACCGCCTTACAGACCGCCTTTTGGTGCCAGAATGCTCCAAACCTTCAGCCGAAAACCACGGACATAAGCGGAGATAAGTAACAGCCCATGAAATCCAGTCCGCGAAACTGTTCACATAGGCGGTGGCAGAAAGAGCCCACTAGCACCACCCAAATCAAAGCGCAGCGTCTCAACAGCTTCCACCACTAATTTTCGTTATCAACCTTCCAAAAGCAACCTTGTGGACAGACAGCATTGAATTCTAATACCACCACCACTATCAACCTTTCTACTAACACAGAAGTATACTAACGATAAGGGATCTCAACTACCTCAAAACCGGGGGAACCACACACCCCCCCCTTCTGCACAATAGAAAAAGATGCAACCGACGCCAGGGATAGCCGAAGACCAAAACCAGAACCACAACCAGAACCCTCTGGTCTACCTCCACGCCGAACTCCTCCCACATATCCGCCACATTACCCTCTATGTCTCTGTTCCTGCCGAGGACAGCGACGCCCAATCGGAAGAAACCTCTCGCACATCAGTGAGGGAAACAAAGGGAGATGTGCAACTCACACTCTCCGAATCCCGCCGCGCGGTGTCAGTGTCGGTATCCGTGACACCGTCGGTCTCGCCACTGTTTTCCGGCAGTGGCGACGACGATGCCTCTTTGGCGAGGAGAGCAGCCGAGCCAGCGACGGAAACGATGAAACTCCCCGCGCGTGTCACGGAGGGCGCAAGATATGTGCTTCGCGCACCGCAGTGGCAGCACACCCCTGAGGGGCGGCGGGAGTCGTCGTTTCGGATGCAGGTTGACGCCGATAATGGGGAGGGACTGTTGGCGGGGAGTGGGGAAAAGGAGGAGCCGGTGGGCGGGTTTGTGCCGTGGAGGGCGCCGGATATGCGGTCGGGGACGAGGGTGAGGTGTCGCGGGTGTGAGAGGGTGGTTCTGGATCAGCCTTCACGATCGGCGGGGTGGGTGTGGAAGGATCTGCCGAGTGGGAATTGGGCTGAGATGATGGATTTTTGGCACTGCCATAAGCCGGATCCTGAGGTTGGTCATGATGGCCATGATCTTGCAGATGGGGAGGGCGAGGGTGGCCTTAATGCCGGGGATGAGCGGCGGCGGCAGCAGCAGCAGCAGGGTACAAAACCAGGTGAAGGTCGACCGGATGATCCAAATGCAACGGTCAAAGGGTATGGGGCTGCGAATCAGGTCGTGGCTACCGTGGGCACGATCCTGGTGGATGTCGCGACGTTTCTGGTGGCGGCGGAGGATTGTTTGGGGGTGAAGAAGGTAAGAATCTCTGTTTCTTTGGTTGTGGTCTTTGGGTTACTTCGTGAGATGGAAAGCTTTCTGCAAGGCTTGGTGTCTCAGTCAATGAGGGCAACAAGAAGGAGACCTTTTTCTGGCCTGTTTTCCTCCGTGGTATGGTCTCCGATACAATTGCCCGACATTAATCATGGGCCTTGGTCCCTTTTTCTTTCAAGGTGCAAGAGAAGCAGGAAGGGGGGACTACTGATGGCTGTGCGTCGCTGGTTGTCCTATATGATGGTGTAGTCATCCTCTTCTCTCCCTCGAGGTAGGAGATGGATTTCGCAGTATCATTGTGGCACCGGCTTTGCTTGGTCGTCGGTAGCTTCCTCTGAGGGCTTCGTTATGGGATCAAGGCTGGCGCCCTCGCAAAAAGTTCCTTCGTTGCCTGTTGATCCTGAGTTCGATGGGAGGCGACGTGATCATGGCGAGGTACATTCGTGGTGTGGTATTATACATGGAATTAGTTTAGACCTATAGAACATGCAACTTGACTTCATGCTGGCCTATTGCGAAGCACTATCTTTCTATGCCGCTTCCTTCTCCCTCTACTTGCCGTTTTATCATTAAACCCTGCTAATAGATCAAATTGAAAATCTCTTTAGGACCCGGACTCAGATGATATCCGCTGTTGCAGTTGTAATACATTACTCGGCCAGGTCGACCTTACAGCCAAAGGCTGGAGACTCTTCAAGACCGCTCTCTCGGCCACGGCGAAGACTGGTACCGAGCAATTGGAGTGGGAGACTCACCCCATCGAGGTCATCATCGCCGCCCAGCTCCTGGAACTAGTCGAACGAGAAAGCGCCCGCCGCTTCGTTGTTCACTGCGGACATAGCAGTGGATTATTGGTACGTTTTCCCCAGTCTCCCCTCTAGGAAGTCATGGTCGTTCCTCTCAGACGTTTTCAAGCGCATGCTAAACTCCTTTTTCTTTTGGGAAACAATCAGATCTGGGTCTTCAACCCCGACATGCGGTATTCCAACTCGAGCGCCCACCACAGCATCGCCGCCCAGCGAGCGATGAAGGTGTTCTTTCAGCGTCTCCACAACGTGGAGCAGACGCTACACCCGGAGGTCGGGAAGCCGTCGAGCACGCTGGCATTGGAGGAGGTACAGCTGCCGGAGGAGACGTATCGGGCTTTCGAGGAGGTGCTGGACGCGCGGAATGCGATGCTGCCGGTGTCGGCGAGGGTGTTTAGGGAGTGGAGGGTGGGGGTTTTGCATCGGTTGCAGCGACGTTGATGTATCTGTTCTTGGTGGAAGGGAGGTGTGGGTGGATGCTTTTGTACGGCGGATTGATGCTGGGCTTACTGGGGGATTGCGATACCCTTGATATAGTTATGAGGTGCATTTACATATGATGTGTACAGGTTACAGTGCCTGTTCATAAGAAATCCTTTATCTAATGACGAAGCTGTTGTAGAGTAGTTGTGTACACAAGCTACTTCATAAACAGAATCTGGTCGAGTAGAACTAAGTACAGCTTCAAGAAGTAACACCTTATAACCCTTGGGGCAAATGGTTAGCTTTGTACGTATAATTCAACATCATGCATAGCAGAAGTTGTAGCACGCAAAAGCACCACAGTAAGTCTCTTGTCAAACTGCAATACAGTGGTCAAGATGAGAACGAACAATCAATCGATTTTCTATGTACAATGGTGGTGACAATTGTCCCAAATAGGCTATCAATAACTAGCGGCCGATCGCGTGAATAGTGAATAGCGCAATTGATGCCTCGGGCCGTGCAAGGCTATCCGCTGGAACGATCGGCTTCCCATCCCCCCTGTTTCGAATCTCCCTCACACACCCACACACAGAGACACTCTCCAAACTGCTTTTTCCCAATGTCATAGATTCTGTCCTTTTCTTGACTTTGCTAGACCGTCAACCGGCCCAGAGACTTCCAAGCCAGCTGAGATTTGTTGTCCACCTCTCGATCGCAACGAATGCCGATCCACCTTCACCGATAGCGATCCCCCGAGCTTATCAGCCTCCTAGCTACCCCAGCCATCTGTCCTGTCCTACGTGTCTCGCACCAACGCATGTGTCTTTCCCACGCCTACTGATTCACATCTGAATCCCGCGCCCTCCCATCATGGGGACATACGCCGATGATGGAAACCCGGAATTCCTGCCAATGAGCCGCTCGAGGACTGCCTCTCAGTCATCCTCCGATTCGGACCTCTCCGTCGACACCCCGTTCCCCGACGAATCCAAATTCACAACCACCCACCTGAACAATCCCTTAAAGTCCAGTTCAGCCGAAGATGCGAGATACCGAGACGTGGAGGAAGGCGAACCGCAGCCCGACGAGCCATTCCTACCTTCGTCGCAAAAGAAATCGGCAGCATCCACCGGACGCCGGACCTCGCGTATAATCTGGGCATTGGTCATCCTGTGCGTGGCAGGTTGGCTTTGGGGGCTGGCGCTGTTCGTGACGCAGAAGCGGTCCGGCGACCTCGCTGTCTCCGAAGCGCTGCAGTCGCATGATTCCAGCCCCTTTTCGGACAGCACGAGTTCCGGAAAGCCTGTCACGCTGGAGCAGGTGCTCAGGGGACAATGGCAACCTATGTCGCACGCAATCTCCTGGATCGCAGGTCCCGACGGTGAAGACGGCTTGCTGGTGGAGCAAGGAGAAGGCGAGGGCAAGGCTTACCTGCGCGTGGAAGATATCCGCAGCCGCAAGCAGGATGTCAAGAGCCAGGAAAGTCGGGTGCTGATGGAAAAGCCCACCGTGCATGTGGATGGGCGCGATATCTTCCCCGCCATGACATGGCCCAGTCCCGATCTCAAGAAGGTACTGCTTCTGTCGGACCGTGAGAAGAATTGGAGACATTCGTTCACGGGCAACTACTGGATTTTCGACGTCGACACCCAAACGGCGCAGGCGCTGGATCCCAGCGAACCCAATGGACGCGTCCAGCTCGCGGTCTGGTCGCCTGCTTCGGATGCTGTGGTTTTTGCCAGAGGGAACAACCTATATCTGCGGAAGTTGTCGTCGGATAGGGTGGTCCAGATCACGAAGGACGGCGGCGCGGACCTTTTCTACGGTGTGCCTGATTGGGTTTACGAAGAGGAAGTCATCTCCGGTAACAGTGTAACCTGGTGGTCTAGCGGTGGCGAGTACCTCGCGTTCCTTCGCACCAACGAATCCTCCGTGCCTGAATTCCCAGTCCAGTATCACCTCTCGAGACCCTCTGGAAAAGAGCCGCTCCCGGGACTCGAAAATTATCCGGAAGTGAGAGAGATCAAGTATCCCAAGCCCGGCGCCCCCAACCCTGTTGTGAACTTGCAATTTTACGACGTTGAGAAACAACAAGTATTCACAGTTGACATTCCCGGCGACTTCAGTGATGAGGATCGTATCATCATTGAGGTGGTCTGGGCGGGTGCAGAAAAAGTCATTGTGCGCACCACAAACAGAGAGAGCGACATCCTCAAAGTCTTCCTAGTTGACACAAAATCCCGCAGTGGTAAGCTTGTTCGAACTGAAGACGTTGCAAGCATCGACGGCGGCTGGGTGGAGCCATCCCAGTATACCAGGTTCATTCCCGCTGATCCAAGCAATGGCCGGCCACATGATGGTTATCTCGACACTGTGATTCACAATGGCTACGACCATCTTGCATACTTCGCGTCCCTCGATAACTCCGAGCCAGTCATGCTCACCACAGGTGAATGGGAAGTGGTTGAAGCTCCTGCCGCCGTTGATCCCCACCGAGGCGTCGTCTATTTCATTGCAACAAAAGAAGCTCCTACCCAGCGCCATCTATACCAAGTCAACTTCGATGGATCCAACCTCAAGGCTCTCACAGATACCTCCAAACCAGGCTACTACGATGTTTCCTTCTCTCAAGGTACCGGATATGCACTGCTCAGTTACAAGGGCCCCTCCATTCCATGGCAGGCAATTGTCAATACCGAGACAGACGAGATCATCCTCGAAGAAACCATTGAGGACAACGCCGGCCTCGCTCGTATGGTTGAGACATACGCCATTCCGACGGAGATCTACCAAAATGTCACCATTGACGGCTTCACGCTTCAGGTCGTCGAACGTCGCCCCCCTCACTTTAACCCGGCCAAGAAATACCCCGTCCTCTTCTATCTCTACGGCGGACCCGGCTCACAAACAGTCGATCGTAAATTTACCGTTGATTTTCAGGCATACATCGCCTCCAGTCTGGGCTACATAGTCGTCACTGTTGACGGCCGAGGCACGGGCTACATCGGCCGCAAAGCACGATGCATCGTCCGCGGCAACTTAGGCTTCTATGAAGCTCACGATCAAATCGCTACGGCCAAGATGTGGGCCCAAAAGACCTATGTTGATGCAACCCGAATGGCGATCTGGGGCTGGAGCTATGGCGGATTCATGACCTTGAAGACACTCGAGCAAGACGCAGGACAAACATTTCAATACGGCATGGCTGTTGCGCCTGTGACCGATTGGAGATTCTACGGTACGTGTCCAAGTTCCGAAGACAAGGTTGACCCTCACATTGACAATGTATCAAACAGATTCTATCTACACTGAACGCTACATGCACACCCCCGAACACAATCCCACGGGATACGACAATGCCTCCATCACCGACATGTCTGCACTCCAGGAAACCGTGCGATTCCTTGTCATTCACGGCTCCTCAGACGACAACGTCCATCTCCAGAACACTCTTGTCTTGGTTGATAAGCTGGACTTGGCTAGTGTCGAGAATTACGATCTGCATGTGTACCCGGATTCGGACCACAACATTGCGTTCCACAACGCGCACACCATGGTCTATGAGCGTAAGTTGACCCTCCTGTCCCACGGTTGCTCTTGAGAGAAACACTAATTTGTCCAAAGGTCTTTCGAGCTGGCTCATCAATGCATTCAATGACGAGTGGCATCGTATCGATCACCCAGTGCCTGATGAGTCGATGTGGAGTAGGGTCAAGCGCTCGTTGCCCATTTTGGCACATTAGCTAGATTACGGGGCTCTCTGTCGGCTGGCGTTCTTCGGTTCATATGAGAGATATCTCAAATTGTCCTTTTTTCTTTCTTTGTATAGACGTACCGGAACAAATGGATTGGTTTCCTCCAAGCTTCTTTTCGTCCTCCGGCGATCCACACCCTCTTGTGTGATCATGATCCTTCCGCCACGCTCATTCTACCAATCATCCGAGAGAGGAAAATTTCGAGAGAGAAAAGAAACCCACTCTCGGTGGGTCACGATGGTTTCCACGATCGAAGGATGGCTTCGATGGCTGGGATTGGAGGACAAGGCCCGCCCTATGCAAGGGCCACAACACCTGCGTGCCGCGCTGCATGTGTCGCTTATCATTGCCGGGTACGATCCTAGCATTTTTGAGGGAGAACTGGAGTCAGTCGGGTGGGATCGGCTAGACCGTATGTCCCGTAGACGGGCCGTATGTCAGTCAAGATCTATCCGCTCGGATATCACATCCAGAATCTCGTGAATGGCTCGAGATTAGCTGATGGGGACGCACACTGACAAGAGATCTGGGAAGTGGGCGACGATGGGTCGTGGTAGTTGCATGCACTTCGTTGTTTCAGAGAAGGAGAAAGGGGGATAATGACTGCCTCAGGCCGAGCACCTCCTGTCAGGCGCCTTCCCTTACTGAACCCAGTCCCGTACTTCATGGAAGAATGTATAGAGAATCCCACAGTAACCATCCTACTACTGAGCATTCTCGCTCACTCACTCGCACTCTACCTCCCTCGGACTCTCCACTGACATCCCTTGAGGCATCTGTATGATATGCTTTTTGATCCTTCATTATCGTACACTGAGAGATGAAATATACCCTTCCCCACCACCGCTGACTGCTGTAGAGGGATGGATGCGAGAGAGCCGCCTTCTCTCTGCTGAAGAGCGCTCAGTCTCCTGCCTCTTCCATCCGGCCCCAACCGGTGTCACAGACCCATCAATTCCCATTGTCCAATTCAGAAAGTGTTGAAAACCAGAAGAGAGAAGATATGAGAGTCCCCTGAGTTCATCAAGCACGCCGTGACGTTTCTCCCCCTCCTCGGAAGCGGGTGGCCTATCTCTCTCTCTTATTCTCTTTTCTTCTCTCTCTCTTCTGTTTATCCCCGGAAGGTAGAACAAAACGAAAATTCTCGCCAAGAAATGGTACTGAGATCGGAGTTTCAGAAATGAATCGCTGAATTCGTTCCTCGTTAGTAAGGCGTTCAACTTTCATGGTACTCGCGAGGAAGCCTCTCACTTTTGTTCCAAATCAGCCAACGGGAGTTCCGCAGATGTGGCAGTTCTTGCCAGGGATGACCCAGACTTCTTTGCCCTGCTTGGCGCAGGTCGGGCAACGCGCTCCTGGCATCTGTTGAGGAGAATTAGTGTCAAAGACCCTGATGCACGAATTGCAAGTCATTTCTCGGGAACACTCACAGTCATTGTGATTAATGTGTTGATAGGATCGATTTTGCGACAGGCGCGTGACGACGTGAAGATTGCGACAGGCAAGGATATGGTCTCAGGCTGCTTTGAGGGGTTTTGGTGGAGGAGATTGGAAGTGAGCTTCCACTGAGCAATTGGAAAGAAAAAGTGTGCGTGCTTTTCTTGGGTAAGTTTGCGGTTTGTTTGATGAGTATACACTTCGAAGGTAGGTGCCTTGCTGCTCTTTATATACCTCGTTATGGGATGGGCTTATTGGCTTTCTCAAACATCCATCAGACCAGGAGACACTTTGTGTATCCATCGGGAGATCATCACTCTAGCCCGGACCTGTCGATTGGAGACACGACTAAAATGGAAAATTATGCATCCAAGGTACCAATCTACATGGACCCTGGTGGGCAACAAACATGTCATGTCGGCCGCATTGATTATCCAAGTTACTCGGATCTTCCCGTTCATGTCTTGCATTGCCCGACCCAGCCAATGAGAACATCATTTCGAAGCAATTTCAGCTGGGAACTTGCAATGTGTGATAGATTCATGTTCAGCTATCCCAGATGTGACTAGTGATCATGAGAAGCACCGGGCAACAGAAAGTTGAAAAAAAAAAAAAAAAGCCAAATGGAAAAGATTCCAGCTAAAGGAAAAAGAAAAGCGCCACTTGTGAAACGCGATATGGGAACCGTTAATGCATCCAAATAGTGGAAATTCGGTATTCGGTAGTCTCCACTCGGACTTGCGATTTGCACTTGTGACTGGTGCGTGACTGATGCAATACATTGATATCCCGCTCAACAAATCTATACATAGCTATCAGAACCCAGCGATGCTGGGTGTTGCAGTTCAGAATGAGCTCCAGGTGCTTGACCGCCTATGACTGACAGTGTATAGGTCACACTTCATCTAATTTGATGTTCGGAGCTAGCGAGTTGAGAGACTTGGCGCCGATTGCGATGAATTGATGGCACAGCTATGCAGCAGTTTGTACTGTATACTCCAACGGATGTCCGAGTACTACCAACCGTAACTAGCATGCTTAACGTCCTTCCCGAAACGTCAAATGAACAATCGCTTCCTCCGCAACGGTCACACCCACACTGCGCAAATCTGATTGATACTCTCGATGCGCTGCTGAACGATGAGCGGCAGAAAGGGTCATGGCTGGAAACCTCATCAAGCTAGGTCAGATTTACCGGGTTTGTCAGGCAAGACATGGGGTTTGCGACACCTGGTCCCACATTGGAGGGCCTAGCTTCGCTAACTGCGCCTAACCCAAGGAATGCCGAGTAGGATGAAGTTCGGTGCTTCACATTGAGCTATCTCTCCTCTATGCTTGGATAGCGCATTCGACAAGTAGTATTATACCAGAGTCAGCTATTATCGCTTGTTTGCTTGCTCACTGTCTTTGTCGTCATTCCGCCCCTGCGATTTGCTACTGCAAACCAGAATTAATTGACGGGATCGCGGGTAGATGGGCCAATGATCGAGACGGATCAGCTACATTAGACAACCAGTCTGCTGGGACGAGAGGGAAACCTGGATATTTTTCAGTTCTATACATTATCGTGGCAGAAAGAGTGCATAGGCACTGCGACTGCATCTCCAAATGCCGGCCCGCCCTCCTTTGTTGTTCGCGGTGCCTCAACGCTCGTCTATCATTTCTTTGTTTGCTATCCCCACTCGGGCTTTCTCCTATCTCCTATTCATTTCACCATTTTTTCTCCTATTTCTTCTTTCTTTGTTTTGTCTTCTGGGCTCCTCAGTCCGAATCTGTTTCCAATTGCGACCGAAAGATATTAGTATGGAGTAAAGGAGCCTGAAAAGACCGATCTTATGCTATCCATGTCTTGCATCCCGCCGACGATGCTTCGCTGGTGGAGCGTTGACAAGTGAAAGTGAACCTTATCGCAACCGGGGAATCTCGCATTCTCGCACTCCACAACAGGTTCTGATCGGTCTCTCTCTCTCAGCTCTCAGCCATTGGTCTCAAAAAGCTGCGTGACCGGTGCTACGCAGCTCCGGTGTTACTAGTACCACTTATCTGGCGCAGCGCCTTCGATTGTAATCGGATACATAAACTGTGGGGCCGTTGAACTTATTCGGTTGCCCCATCGGATGACAGGAGATCGTCGATCGAGGATGTTTGTTGTGCCTCAATCCTGTTTTTTCCCTTACGCGAACGGCACAGGCAGCCAGACAGTTCACAAAGGGTGCCAGAGATTGAGTCTCTCGGGCAGTTCAGTCGCTCAATTGAATGGTCGACACCGCAACTAGTGCAAAGTTGCCTGTCACACTAAGTCGGCAAACCCCCAATTCCAGCCTCCCCCCATTCCAAAAGCGGCACTTCTGATATTGGTCAAATCTGACCTGTCACTTTTTATGTTGTTCTCCTTCTCTCCGCACGCCCCTCTCGATTTTCCCAACTCTCCAGTCAAAGACTGAGAACGGGTTGCCTTTGTCCCTCCCAACCAGAAGGATTATCGCCACAATCAATTTACCCCTCCTCCTGAATCTTTCTTGCTCAATGCCTGTCGCTTCTCTTTTTGAGTTCCTTCGTATTTGATCGCGCACGCATAGTTTCATCATCCACACCTTCGGGAGGCGCCACACCGCAAGTTTACCATGAAGACACTGCATCTAAACTCTGTACTCAATGCAGAATCTCCCCAAGTGCCCGCAGCTCTGGTCGCATTCCTCACTCTGTGAATCGCGATTGAGCCCCGGAGGGGTCTGGTGGGGAAGAGGGAAGTCTTTTTTTTTTTTTCATTCGCGGCACTTTATGATTGATGGACAGTGCATCTTGCATATGCCTGCAAGCGCTTGACGTTCCCAATATGCATGCTTACTTACATCATAAAGAGCCGTCTACTTGTGTTGTCCCAGGTCAGAGAATAGCTCGCCCCATGCCTTTCCTATGGGGAAGGGCTGCCATGCGCACCAACTCTGCAGTTGTCACTTCTTTGTTTGGCTCTGATACTTCAGGCATAATAATGTAGGGATTCGTCGAAAGTTGGGATAAGTTACTGATCACTCGAGCCTGCCAGCTTGTTCTTCGACCTCATTGGGCTTTCTGGGTATGTCGTACCGCGTGGCACAGCTCGTTTGACCCCTACACAGCAAACCTGACTGGATAATCTTCTGCATGTGGCTTGTGCCCAATGGCCAGATGTGCGGTTATAGTACCCTACTTCTCGGTGTATCTCGGGGGTTTAAAAGCCATCTCGAAGGCTGCATAGCTTTATCGTCTATTGACAGGGGTTGATGGCCGCACTTCCACCGCTGATGCGCCCCCCGAACAATTCCTTTGTAGTCCCAATGTCACCATACCTGAAGTCGCTACCGGTGATAGTAATTAGGTATCACCCCGGTCGCAAGCACATGGCCAAGCGAAGCAGCACTGGAATAGCACCTGTCGCCTTCAAAACATCACAGACGGGTTGTGTATCTCCTTCTAGCCGCGTGCATCTTCGATATGCTCATCTGAAACCCTCGACGTGATGCTCTCATGGCCCTTTTCTTTGCCGGGCTGGACAACCTGGCTTACCTGAGAGACGAAAACGTGCGATGGCGCGGTCCGGTGTCTCTTCCTCTCTTTCACAAGCTCCTTAGACGCCTGCACCGCGCTCTTGTCCGAATTGGTGAACAAGTAATCGATTTCTTCCAGCGTAAAGTTCGCCGTCTCGGGATAGCAGAAGTAAATCACCGGGACGAAGGCCAAGTTCGTGCACATGAAGATGAGGTAGGCTTTCCACTGCAGGCGGTTGATGATGATCGGCGTGATCATGACGACAAAGAAGTTCTTCATCCAGCATCACCATCAGTATTGATCTTCGAATTCCCACACGGTCAATGCATATCTTAGAGAGGAGTATGACTTACCCAGATCCAATTGGAAGAGATTCCGATGGCCGTCCCCTTCGCGCGCGCATGGAGAGGCAAGATCTCCGGGACATAGCACCATGGGATGCAGTTGACCGAGGCTCCGAAGATGAGCATGTAGAGGAAGAAGAAAGCCACCGCGGCAGAAGAGGTTGCGTGCTCGTTGGCGTGGCCTTTGAAACTGAGCAGGACGGACACCATCATCATGCAGATCCCCAGGCCGAATGAGCCCCAGATCATGGGCGCTCGGCGGCCGACCCGGTCGACGAAGAAGGTCGGGAATATACTGCCCACCACGAACATGATCTGGACACAGCCGCCCAGGATCATGGAGAGGTTCTTGCTGAGGCCGACGTTGCTGTTGAGCACGGTGGGGATGAAATAGCTGTGACTTTTTAGTGGGGAATCTTCCAACTTAAAACCTGGGGATGTGTGGAACATACACGACGAGATTGATGCCGCCCATTTGGTTCATGAATTGCATCCCGTAGGCAAGAAGCCTGTAACCGGCTGGTTAGATGATGACAGACAATGTGGTTCTGAGGTAGGTCAGACTTACACTCGATGGCCTGTCGAGACCTTGTCATGTTTAAGGATGTTCCTATAGAGGTCAGTAGGGCGGCCTCTCCTCGAACTATACCAACAATAACATACCTCCACTGGAACTCCCCATGCTGCGTCTCCACGGCAAGGGCTTCCAGAATCTCCGCCTGCTCAGCAAGGATCTTCGGGTCATCTTTAGGACGACCGTAGACATCGCTGAGGATTTGCAGTGCTTCTTCGCGACGACCTTCCTTGTAGCAATATCTCGGAGACTCGGGCAACCCGAACACGAGGATGACAACCACCTTGTCGGCGCGTAAGTCATCCGTCTGCCCCTCAAAAAAACAGGGTCACTCACAAAGGCAAAGAGCATCTGGCATGCAATCGGAAGTCTCCAAGCGATTTGACCGCCGACGAATCCCATCCCATAGTCGAAGAAGTAACTGCAGGTGGCCTCAATCAGCATGAAGCAAGAATCGCCTGATCGCGCGGCCTGCAATGGCTTCGATCGAAAAGCGACGTACCTGATGACGATTCCCACACCCACTAGGAGGGGCTCGCTGCAGACCAGCCGTCCGCGCTTGTTGGCCTCGCAGAGTTCGGCCTGGTACATGGGCACAGTGGACGTCTCGATACCCGTGCCAATGCCGGTGACGAAGCGACCGATCATCAGATGCGGGACTGAGAAGGCGGAGCATTGCAGTGTAGCTCCAATCTGTCAGGAAGGGTGATTGGCCATCAGCTCATGAGCACTTCCAGTTGAGATCTCACCCATGGAACGGGGAAAGTCTGGGACGCCGGGACGAGAGCCCACTTACTATGACCCAGACCATGGCAAACCACATTGCTCGGCGTCTTCCCAGCCGTTCGGCCAGCATGAAGTTGATGAGACAGCCGGCGAAGCAGCCCAGGTTGTAGATGGAGACAATGATGCCGGTGAGGCTATCGTTGGGGTGGTTCATGGTGGCGAGGAAGTCATCGTTCTCCACGATTCCAGAGAAGACACCCTGGTCGTAACCTGGAGGGGAAGAGGTGTGAGTTAGGTTCTGGCTCGGCTGCTGCTGCTGCTGCTGCTGCTACTGCAACAGACGTAGAACTATACTGTACATGTACTTACCGAAGAGGATGAAGGCCATCCCACAGGCTGCCCAGATGGCGGCTTGCAGGGCAAAGCCTGTCCCAAACATGTTGATCTGCACCATTTTGCTCCTATGTTGCTCGCAGTTGTATGTAGGTGTTCACAAGACATCGCGTCTGATCCCGTGTGAGGTGAATGGCTGAATGCAAGGTATATATGTACTAGCCCCCTGGGAAGGGAATACTCGGTGGCGTTTTGCGACCAGCCATTTGGACCAGCATGTTAGGCAATTAACCTAACAAGAGGCCGATCTCTCCCGCTCCAACGAAAGCAATTGATCTCATCATTGATGGCCGGTAAGTCGGACGAGAGAAGCTGAGAAGACGGAAGTAACATCAACGACCCATGATGATGATGATGATGATGATGATGATGATTTGAGCCGAGACAGAAGTCGGTCACGGGATGTCCCAATCGGGCAAGGGGAGGCTACGGCAACCGAATGTTACCCCAAAGTGCTGCTTCAACCCCGCAATCGGACTAAATCCAACCCACAACAGCCTATGGGGGATCTGCGCTTTGGCTGATGTTCCTGCCTCTGTTACCTTGCGGAGGACCAGTTCCAGATGAAAAGAACGAGACAATTGGTGGATGTCTGACAATCTGGGGAAAGTGAAGTCACGAACAACAGGTTTCCATACCCCGCGCTGTCGATCGCACTAGAGCCGAGGTGGCCCTTTCGAAATCGGCTCTCTACCAAGGAAGAGAGCGCACCCCTCTCATGTTGCGTCGCACTTGGCCACCAACTCAGAAGTAGCAGCAGCAGCAGCAGCAGCAGCCTTCCTCGTCTCTTGTTACATCCCTTATCGCTTGTCTAGCATAATCTAGATTAGAAAATCGGTTCCGAACCAAGGAAACCAAGGAAAGGATGGACAAGCGACCCATGCCGGACCACCAGGTCATTGAGCCTCCCCCAAAGCGGCAGCGTCTCAATGATGCTCAGCATAAGCAATCCCAGCCACCAGAGATAGAGATCGGTCTCGGCCCCTTGAGTGCTCGCAATCTCAACGATCCACCATGCAACCTTAACGGCGCCAATCTGCACAGTTCTCCCAATTCGGGGGGTGAATGCGGCTCATTCCAATCGCCGGCGGCTGGCAGCTGGACGCAAGATGGCTTCTCACAAGACCCGGACTTTCTGGCGTCCCAGGAAGAACTGCGATGCTTCCTTTTTTCCCTGGCAAATTCGGCGGTTCCGACCCGGGCATCAAGCCCAGACGCGGCCGGAAGTGGGGACAAGCAACTGGAACAATTGTCCCAACCCCTACAGAAGGACAGTAGGGATTCAAGACATGCCCCATTGTCTGAGGGGAGGCATATTCAGTACCTCAAGAATTATGTTACTGAAGTGGCGCCATGGGTATGCCGATCTTTTTCCCCCTTGATCACGCGCATTAGCGTATCTTAGAGCTGACCATACTGATAATGTATCGATCAAATCTGTAGCTGGACATGTTCGACTCGCAATGCACCTTCCGCCATCAGATCCCTGCTCTCGCCCAAGAATTCCCGCCTCTTTCTTATGCCATACTTGCTCTGTCAGCAAGGCAGGTCGAACGCAAAAATGGCCTTCGGAACTGGTATGATAGTCTTGAAATGTACCAGGAGGCGATTCGGCGGTTGAATCCACTTCTCCAAGTGCGCGACACGAAGGTTGTCGCAGCTTGCGTGCTTCTTTGCTGCTTGGAGATGATGTCGGCTCGGGCACAAGATTGGCGCCGTCACCTGGAGGGGTGCGCCGCGTTATTCAATGCGTTTGGTATCCACGGCTTTAGCCAGGGAGTTTTACAGGCGGTTTTCTGGTGTTATGCAAGGATGGGTGAGTCTCTCTATCTATTGTGACTGCAGCTCTCCGTGAAGAAGGAGTCATTCTCCGCCGAAAAGCTTCCTAACGGCTTGTTTCAGATCTCTGCGGTGCACTCATATCCGATGGCACGCACACTACACTCTTACATCCTTGCAAGTGGCTGCCTCAAGGCTGTCAAGATGAGGATGCATATCGACTTTTCCAGAGTGTCAAGTCACCGGACATGCACGCGAATTACGCAGTCTATCTGTGTATGAAAGCAACACAACTTGTTTCGGACCGCACCAAATTCGTCGAGTTGGGCGAAGATAATGGCTGTACTACCGAAGAGTTTCAGCCCCGTTGGCTTCTACTCTGGAACGACCTCCAGTGCTGGTTGTCTGAGCGACCAGATGAGTTGCTTCCAGTTCAGACTGTCAGCCGCAAGCCTTTCCCTCATATCTTGTTCGTCCACTGGGCTGCAATATCTTCAAATCAACTTTACCACACAGCATGTATATTGCTGTTGAAAGTGCTGCCGAAAGCTGTACGGCTGCCGCGATCACCGGCCCTCTTTCCGTTATGGCATGCACGCCGAATTTGTGGTATCTCGCTGGCCAATCCACATCAGGGATGTCTGAACAATTCAATCCAGCCATTGTGGATTGCAGGTCAGCTCTTCAGTCACAGATCGGAACACAAAGAGATCATCAGTCTGATCCGAGGTATCGAGGCTGAAACTGGCTGGGGAACATGTTGGCGAATCCGCGATTTGGAAACCGCTTGGGGCTGCCGATAAAATTTGCATGATTGAGCACCATGTTTATGATAACTTGCCAGGCACATCACACTAGAGGCGAAGTACGTCAGACGCCATCCAGAAACGACCAGTCCTGCTGTAGATCGCTCAGATACTGGCCTATATGCCACCCAGTGATTGAATAGATTCGCTCGAAACTCTGCAAGATTGCTTTCTGCTGAGATTCGTGTGTCATAGTCCGCGCAGAAACGAGGAAGGAGGCGACCAGACAAGGATCCCAGCAGTCACGGCAGTCATTGTTTAGTGCGATGCCGCAAATTCGCTGAGAATGCCAGAGTGGAGAGAGGAATCGAGCCTGGGGGCTGAGAAGCGCGGTACGTGGCTTGCATTGCAGGAGCAAGAGCGCGGCGGTGTGATAGAGCTGGTTGCAGTATGCGCCCACCCCATTTGCAAAGACTACCAGAGGAAATCCGCTCCCTGTATTTGAGATATTGTCGTTGCCCTCCAGCTCAACCAATGACCGGAACTCTTGCGGCCGTGAAGCATACCACCGGTCGAGTTCATCGAACGCCTGGAGCCAACTGTCTAGAATTTGATGGCAACCAGGAAAGTTGCGTGGGCTGGGTTGTTCATGGCATACCATCAAGGCTTTTCCACAGAGCCAAAGAAGGACACGTGCATAAAGTGAGACTCTTTCATGAGGATCATGGGTACGCGAAAGCAGTTCCAGGTTTGGCACGGGGCCGGAGGGAATTGGAATATGAAGGGCCGTGTCATTCGCGAGCGCTACACTCAAGTCTATCTAGCATTAGGCAAATCAGAATTCGAGGAAAGTAAAAACATCGGACCAACCTAGTCTGAGAAACGTCCAATAAATAGAAGACTCGATATCTAAGAGCAAGGAGTGCTCAAGCAGAGGCTCTAGCAAGCAAAGGTTGTCATTTTGCAGAGTGCTCCAACCGTGAGAAAGATCAGACACTAAGAAATGTAACCTCTCTAGGATCGATAAAAGCGCCATCTCGGTAAATTCAGAAGCAAGCCCAGACCCAAGGTGTATAGGTCTGAGTAAAGGCCTTCCACGACGGAGTGCATTTGGCTCTTGGTGATTCTGGTGAATGATAGACGCTTCCGATAGCGTCAACAACGCTGACAAGATCTGCTCAGAGCGTGTCGCCATTTGAGTTACTATGATCCCAAATGGATGCTTCAGGTCGCAGATATCTAGCTGTGGCATCTCAGGAGTCAGCCACTAAATGCCTCTGCCTACACCGATCGACAGCAGCAGATGGATAAATATTTACCCAGGGAGCGACAAAATACCGATAATGACGCAAAAGTTCCAACTTCCGCTCATCATCCACCATGACTGGAGGCGATGAGCCCAGCTCAATCACCCGCGACATCCCATCAGCGAGAGAATCCTCGCGCCGGCGTGCCAAAGCCTCAGTGTCTGCTTGGTTGGCTGAAGTAGCAGTCATCATGGGTGAAGAGCCCGCGATCGGCTCCGGTGTCTTGAGGTATGGGATATCGTGAACCAGCGCAAGCTGTTCATTTTCGTGCATGCTCGAGCCCAGTGCAAGAAGCCCCTGAACAGCCGATGTATCCCTGTCACTAAAGAGCTCGTGGCCGCTCCCGAGCAAGACCTCGTCTTCAATCAAGGGCCCGTCTTCATGATATCGACCACCATCATCGGCGCGATCTGCTGGACTCTCTACTCGTAGAGGACTTGCATCTTCTCCACCTAGATTGAACTGGACGCCACCTCCCTCTTGCTTCTCCTTAGCTTGCTCATGACGAGAATCCGCCGACCGGGTACCGAGGGAAGATGAATCCAACTCCAACTCCTCTTCTTCCTCACCAGGAGTATTGACATCTGCCCCATTCAAGGCCAGAGGATCCTCTTCGATGAACTAAAGACATAAGTATCAGTAAACACGCACGCTCTTTGTTGGAGTTCCCAACATAAACAGAAACACACCCCAGTATACAAGAACCGGGATAGAGGAAAGCACATCAACAACAAAACGCCCTTGAACCCAAGTTAAACGCACCCGTAAAGTCTGAAACCGTCTCTTCGTCGACCTCGGAGTCTGTAGTTCCTTCGCAGGCACCGTGTACGTATTCTTCGAGAGAAAGGTGACTTGCATCCCATAGCTGCAGACGAAATTCTTGTCCACGCAGTTCTGGCAGCGTGGTTTGCCTTCGTCGCCTGTTTGTGTTCCCGGAGACAAACTGTTAGCAGGAATTTCTGACAAACATCGAGAATCCGAAAACGATTGCAATAGGGTATATTTGCTTGGGTTTCCATGATGATGGTGGTAGTGGTATGTGCATGGAAAGGAACAATGGAAGAAAGTGGGACTCAACTCACATTTGCGCCGTCGCGTGCGGCATCGTAAACATCCGGTCCTACATCTGGTAAATTTAGGCGGCGTGGGTGTCACTTTGTCTGCTGCTGCATCTGCCATGGAGACGGTCGCTTGGTCGTAAGGAAGCAACGCCTGTTTGAGGTGCTGAGAATCTGGATTGATCGTTGGGTAGATAGGAGTTGTGTAGGTTTGAACCGATTCGGGTGCAGGATAGAAACAGAGAAGGGAACCGATGGGGAGGAGTAATGAATCCAGTAAGCCTAAGCGCGGGGTAGAAACAAAACACCCCGACTGCCGGCGGCGCTTCGAGTTTCCATTCCGAGATTACCCCGGCTTTTCCATGTTCTCCTCGGTTGATAAGCCGATCGGCTGGGACCACGTCATAATTGAGATGTGGTTGCAACGACACACTCCTCTTGCTCGGAATCTTTTTGATAATCACGCCTGCCTATATTCTGACTGCCTTGAAGTATTGACGAGCATATATAGTAATTTCATAGCCTAAGAGAAGTAACACCATTGTCGCAATGCACAGTTTACGCAGAATAGAAGGCTCCAAAAGGCTATATACCTCCCCTCCCAACCCCGTTTTCTTTCATGAAAAGCTGAAGTTTACGGATCAACAGTGTCTCTTCAAATTACACTATGCAGCGCTTTGCGTGTGACCTGCTGTCAGCGCATGAGCATGGGCATAAACTCAATTCACATTCCTAACTCCACACCAGAGGACAGAACACTGATCTTTTCAAGTCATGGTCTTCGTGATCCGGACCAGCAGAACACCCCCAGTATCCACGCCCTCGCGATCATATATACGAACAAACCGGTAGCCGCGCTGCAGTCTGCTGAGTCGTATGCACGCCCACCCAGCAAGCGAATCACGGAAGAATTCGTCATCCTTGATTTTGAACCTATCCCATAATCAGCATCCAATGTCCGAAGAACGGTTCTCAGAGAGCACATACCTGACAAAGCTGAGATCCTCCACGACGTTGGGTATGGGAGGAAACTCGATCTTCTGGCCCTCAAAATCTGGATTCGACCCCGTGGCACTTTTAGTGGTTCGCTTGTAGCCGGCTTTTTCAGAGTCTGATTCATCATCGCTCGCGGAGTCCCCAGAGTCATCGTCAGGAGTATCAAGATGGAGAATACAAGACACATAGGGATGGAACTTCTTCCCGCTCGTCTGACCTGGCGGCAGTGGCAGGTTCTGACCGGCGATGAATTCAATGGACAGGTTGAGCTGACGTCGTTGGACAATAGTCGAGTCTGCGTCAGAGCTTCGATACCCTGAGGGCTTGAGCACCCAGCCGTGCTCGCCTGCAAACATCCCATGATTGAGCATCATTCCCTTGTCGAGATTCTGCCAATTCAGTGCCACCATTTGGGCTCCGCGCCGCCAGAAGAAACCGGGGTCCATATTAGAGGAGCCGAGACGTAGCCCCTTGGGGTACACGCGCATAAAGAAGTGGCGGTTGTGCTCGAATAGCGCATTGGGGTCCTTGATATGCGCCTCGCGTACTGCATTCTCCGAGAGCGAGAAGACGTGACTCGGTACTTTGGCCTCTGTGGTATTTCGGATGTGAGCAACAAGCCATGGAAAGCCAGCGGAATTGATTTGAACATACCTGGCTGCTTAAAGTCCTTAAAGTGAAAACCTTTGGTGAAAACAGCCAGCTTGCTCAGAGCATGCACGATTTTCGACGGTTTGTGGGGAGCCGAAGCAGGGGCTTCAGGCGTCTCAAAAGACGTGCTCGCGGGGCCTTGTGGTGTGCCTTGCTGTCTGAGCGTCTGAACATGCTTCAAATACACTTGCTTCTCCTCTTCTTCCGGGTCCTCGTTCTTGCCCACGCTGTCTGGGGCGACGTATTTCACCTTGATGAGGATTTTCCGCTTCAGCTTCTCTAGAGGAGGCGGTGTCTTGGTCGCTTCGATCTCCGGCGTCACTTCGATCAACATCCCCTTCCACGCCTCTTCCATAATCTCCACCATAGTGTGCTGCTGTTCATGACAGGCATGCACCTCGAGGCTCACAATCACCGGTAGGTCGCTGGTCACAAACGCGCTATCGCGGATGGCGTAGCATACATCCCGAAAACTGGCCTCCTTGGTGAGGGTGTGGCCGTGTAGCACCCGCGGCTCTGGACGTGTAGAAATCTGAGCTGTTTCTTCGGGCGGGTTTTCCGTCGTTGGAGGTTTACTTCCAGACGACGATCGATGATGGCCCAAGAAGCCCTCCAGTTTTCCCACTTCCTCGGAGATCGCGTGAAGACGCGGGTGGCTCTCTGTCGCTTTTCTGAGTCTCTCCATCTTTGACTTGCGACGGCGAGGCATCTGGGGCCTATCAGCGCCTTCATCAGAGCTCGAGTCATCGCTACTACTGCTGCTGCTACTGCTGCTACTGGCGTCTTCATCCTGCGAGCTTTCGGAGCTGCCTTTTCCGTCCCAGATGTCTATCTCGACACATCTTCCTCCGCGAAGCAACACCTGAGACGCATCAGCTGTCTATTTTTATTTTCGCGTTAAGGCAGAGTCTCTTAGTATCATTGATAGCTCGACGTAAGATGTAACTTCGTGCCAATATTTTATACAGTATTGAGGCGAAGTCTCCTCTTACCGTTGGCCATTGAACATAACCGAGAAGAATGGCGGGGCCAAAGGGGCAACGTACATCAGAATAGGCACTCGCATCCGAGTCGCTATAAAGCTGGTTGCCTGTCAGGTACGTATTGTGACTGGAGGAGATATAGTAGTCGGTGATTGGAGCCGAGAGATCAGGCCGATCGACCGGCTTCAATGCAGAGGCCGCGGGACTAGCCATGTAAGCATAGAATGCTGGCAAGGATGCCAGGGGATTCGCGCCTTCGTTGCCGCTTGCATCTTGCGTGCGAGTCTCATGTTGAATCTCCGTGACAAAGTCTGGCTGGGACAATGAAGTCAACGAGCTGTAGATTTTGTCCAGATATGTGAGGACCGGAGGTGAAAAGATGGGCCCGGTCTGCGCTTTGGTCACGGGTTGCAATGCGTCCAGAGTGACATTGCTGGTCTGTTTTGTGATCCCCTCCATCCCTGTCTTTCTGCTGTGTTGTCCCAGCTTAGATTGTAGCCTGGTCCACACCGACTGGTTGTGATGCTTGCGGGCCGTGGTTAAAGGTGGGGGGGTTCGGAATGAACCAAAAATAGCTGGCTGTGTATAGAACGCGGGGGGCCCAAGACAGTGGTATCAGTTGGATGGAATCGTCAACTGAGGACAAACCAAGCAGCAGGAGATGCTGGGAGCAAGGCCGGTGGAAGAAAGTTCCGGTTTGATGTTTTTTTGTGTTGTCCGAGAGAGTTTTTTGTTCTCCACGTGAAGTGGAGACGGGATTGTTTCAACCTTCGAAACCTTTGTTGACTGGCCTTATAAGGCTACTACTGGCTCTGCCTTTGCTTTTTTCTTTTTTTTTTTCGACCCAAGTTTTTTGAGGATGAACTATGCTATGACTATGATGATGATGTCTACTTTGACCAACAAACCGAATTAGCAAAAGAAGCAGAAAATCAGGCATCTGGAGTGCTGCAAGGCTGCCTGTCCAGAAAGGCAATACAATACCTTTCGAGTGCGGGTGCGGGGCATTTCAGCACTGACGCTTTCTTCAGCCTTGTCTTTCCAGCAGGGAGACTGCCCAGATCGATCTGTCTGCTGCATATGATCCAGCCAGAAGATCTCTCCTTGTCTGTTCTGCTGAAATTTTACTCATTCCTCGACAGTTCTGTGTAGAGGTCATGCCAGCAGGGGGTGCACGCAAAGTAGCAAAGTAGCGGTGAAAGAATCACGGTGTGACTCCCGACACGACGGGTCGGTGGCAGGTTGTCGCAAGTTGCAAAAGACGATCGATAGGGTAGAACATGGCTTTCACTTTCACTTTTCATTCTCCAATAACGTACTCACATCCCTCTGGACCAATCCACACCTCATGTAATTTTCCTGCCGGCACATCCAACCTCGCGCCCACGCCGCACGTCTCCTTCTTGACCTCTCCTCCATGGATCGCAGCATTATCCTCGGGATACGTGATGGTCAGACTCCCTTGGCGGATCAGATGTGTCGTCAATCCAGCGTGCGAATGAGGCGGGTAGTGCGCATTGCTGGATGACTTTCGTCAGCGATTGTAGATTGACATTTCGGTCTTGTCGTCGGTGGTAGACATACCTCCCATCTGACCAGGTGAAGACATGGTTAAACCCCCAATCTCGCACCAGGCGCTCGCATTCTTTGCGGCTGCCGATAGGGTAGGTCTCAAGCTCGGGTGCAGCCATCGTGCGCTGATTTCTTTTCTTGTCCCTTGTACTTCGTCCAAGGGGTTCGTGTTTGGAGGTTTGATGTCTTTGAGTTGCAAGGAGAGCGGGGAAGGCAATTGATGGCAATGACGTCGTCGGCCTCGCATCACGTGCTATTATGTCTTGACAACACTTCAGATAGAGACAAGAATAATCCTTATAGTTCATTCATATACACTTATGATACTATTTACGATGTATCCGATCTCGTTTGTTTCCAGTTGAATAATTCTCAACGCTCTTGGAGTGTTGTAGTCTATCAAAGAAAGTAGAGTTCCGCCAATCGTTACCCCAATGCTGTGACTTTTATACAACCAGGAGAAAGAGTGTGCAAACAAGCATATGTGGTCGAATCGCAACGTCTTCTTGGAGATAGAAAGAGAGCTGTATGGGGAGTGATATCGGGAAGAAAAAAGTAAACAAGACAATGACACGTGATTATATGTACAACAAACAGGGATATTTATATGACGAAAAAAGTCAACGAATATTGGCAAATACAATGAATCGAACCAGAAGCAAACAGGGTATAAGATCGAGCTGCAGCGGTACCAATAGAGAGAGAGACAACCTGTCAATCAGACATTGCTGCCACCGTCAAGACCCCTGAAGTAGCTGGATTGAAGAAACTCGTCTCGCATGACCAAACTTACGTCCGAGTTACGGTACTGCCGTAGGTCCTCGCGTTGAAGTCCACGCAGTTGCTCCCGACCAGCAGTAGAAAGTGAGTGCGTGCGGGAGTGATGCCCGTTGCGGTTGAGTACAGGGGAGAGCCGGCCGGTCGGGGAAAGGTGACCGTTGGACGACTTGTTACCCGTGAGCCCAGACCAAGAGAGGGTTTGACGAGGCGCAAAGACAGGCAAAGAGGCATTGCTCGGGAGAGGGAGGAAGGAGCTAGCGTCGGTAGAAGCATTGCTTAGGCTTGACCGGATGGACGACGGGCGTTGATTCGCATTCAGCATAGGGAAGTTGGACACGGAGCTGTAGAAGCTTGACATGCCTGACGCAGCGGACGACCGCCAGGAGTTAACTGCGCTGCGTGGGATGGTAATAACTTCCTCATCAATTGGCATAGTTTGCTGCAGAGCAGTGGCAACATCGGCCGGTTCATTAAGAGTGGCGTTGGGGCGACTAGCCATGATCTTAGCGGACTTTCCGATCCAGAGCATCTGCTCGTGCTCACGCAGGTACCGATCACCACTGAAGGACTTCTGCACGATCTTGCGAGTCATCATACCCAGCTTGCGGCGGTGTTCGCTCTTATCGTACATGCGACGCGTGATCTTGGCAACATCCTCGGGGGTAGGTGCAGAGGTCAACACAGGAGGTGCCTCGGTATCGTCGGCAAATTTACTCCATTCCCCAAGAAGTCCAAGCATGGTGATCTGCGCGCGGGCGAGAGCCAAGGCATCGTTGGGTGCAACAACGGCGCTGAAGCGGGAGAAGTCATCGGGGTCACTCAATACACGCAGGGAGGCTCCGACATCAGTACAGACGACGGGTGCACCGGTAAGAGCAGCCTCGCCCAGCGCCAGCGGCAAACCTTCAGATAGAGACGAATTCAGGAAGAGCCAAGTATTCTCCAGCACCTTCATCGGGTCAGCAGTACCACGCAAAGTGACCCGACCACGAAGTCCCTTAGAAGCAATGATTTCTTGACATTCCGTAGAGTATGTTGGGGCCTTGTCGATGGCACCGTAAATGTCAAGATGGTAGTCATCGAACTTCCATTGGTTGATGATGATATCCGCGGCAAGAAGTGCTGTCTTGATATCCTTGGCATACCAAACGTGGGACAGCATAGTGACTGTAGGGCGCTGCGATTTGATCTCCTTAACTGGAGCGAACTTCTGCATGTCGGTGATACCGTTGACCACGGGATCGACCTTGCGACGGAAGACGTTGCGATGCTCAATGGTTCCTTGACAGGTACCGATTTCGACTTCCCAGCCTGGGTTGAAGAAGTCGGCACATGGCAGGATGATATCAGCGTGGTGCAGCGTGAGGACCGATGTGACTCGCATCAAGCCCAGAAGAGCATTGCGAACAAAAGGCGAAAGCTTGCAGAGGGCAGAAGAAAGACAGAGGTTCGTCTCACGCCAGCTGATGGCATGGTCCCAGATTTGCAATGTACAGTTTCTCTTGATCTTGCAGACAACTCCATACGACGCACTCACGCTGTGATGTGATGCCTGGAAAACATTGGGAATCTTTTCGGGGATTGGAATGGAGAAGATGAAGAGATAGCGATACCAGAGCTCAAGGGCTATGTCGAGAGCTGCCAAGGTGGGAAGCTCGGTGTCGTACCATTCTGACGAGGGGGTTGCGTTTGGCATTTCTTGAGTCAGCCAGAGATCGCGCCAGCTCTCCTTCACAATTTCACTGTCCCAGATCTGAGTCCAATGACGCGAGTCCTGGAAATAAGTATTAAGGTTCACCAAGGCTCTAGTTGCCTGCTGGATATCAGCCTTGGAAAGGTGGATAGCACGGGCCCCCTTCACCAAAGCCGTCAAGATAGGGATGAAGTTCATTTTGATGTCCATCTCGCTGGCGGAAGTGACGTTCTCGACCTCGGAGTCAAGCTTGTTCTTGAAGAGACCATGCGTGGGCGTGAGGAAGTCGAGACCCCAAAGAGGAACCACTTTCAGTGACAAAATGTTCTGCTCTGTTTGATGTTTGGGAACACCAAAGTCGTTTGCGGATTCGCAAATCATATGCCACTTGATCGTTCGCAGGGAATTGATCATATCACGGCGACAAGCAGAAACGCCGCCTCCTTCGTTTGGCCAGGTACCGTTATCCGCAGCCATGACGTGCAGTGATTTCTCGGTATCAGAGCCAAAGTCCTTAGATCTTGTGTTGACAACAGCATCACCGCCTGGTCCGAAGTTGAACAGATCACTTATCTTGACAGCCAAGGGAGTCCAACTGGAGATGTTGTCGTCCAGATCAGCACTAGCTGTGATTGTATCGGCGCGTAGGTCCAGATATTTCTTGGCTGAGGCAAGGTCACCGCGATCTCTGCTGCGCCAGTAAGGAGCAAGCGTCTTGTCTCTTCTCAGTAGGCGTTCATCCATCCACCGGACAATAATGCCATCGAAGTCCACGCGGTCCTTCCAAGCCTTCCAAATCAACGAACGTGCACGAGAAGTAGACACGGGAAAGCGCTTCGTTGTCAAACCAAAGAACCGGGTAAGAATACTTGAGCTCAGACTTTCACAATACAAGAGAGGGTTGTCATGCACAAAGCTGGTGTATCGGGGTTTGGCCAGGACAGCGAGGTAGTCATGCTCGATCATGGGTGGGGTTTGTATCTTTTGTCCGTTGAGGGTGGTGAAGATCGTAGGATGAAACTTGTGATCGTAAAGCCAGCGAGACTCGTAGACGTCCGCACCTTGGACAAACGAGGCTTCAGTCACCTTGGAATGAGGGATCCAGCGATCGATCTTCTGGGGATGGCGCAGAGGAGGCGCACACCAAGAGACAGTACAGGTGATATGCGAAAGAGCGAACTCGGCTCGAAGCAGCTCATCTCCAAACCGAGGGTTCTTGCGATAATGATACTTGAACCGAATCAGATTGCCGTCCTTCATGTAGGATCCTGCTTCGATGAGGCCCTTCTTGTTGTATTGCACGCTCTGAAGATGATTTTCTCCACGCACACAGCGGCGTCCCATTGGAACCTTGGCAGAAGACAGCTTGGACAAGGAGAATCCCTTCTTGGATGGGGCACGGTAGTCATAATGATACTCGTTAATCACCTTTCCAGCTTTGAACTCTTGTCTCACCATGAGCAACATATCCTTGGAATATACGCAGACGTAGCTGAGACTTTTCGTGCCTTCCGGTTCGGCCTTGTGCTGTCCCGCGTAGTAGTAGATCTTGAAACCTCCATCAGCTTCATCGTGCTTGAAAGCAGAGAATGTTCCGTCCAAGCTCTGAATGACAAAGCGGCTCTTCTTGATGCTAATAGTCATTCCTTTGGTTTCATCCCAGAGCTGTTTCACATTACTGCGACCGTGGAACAGAAAGAATGAGAGGCCTAGATTCTGCACGATCCTCGAATACGACCATATCAAGCTCAAGGCCAGGGTGGCTGGTACACGAATGATAGCATGGCGTTGACTCATGACATGATCGAATTCTCTCTGGAATTCAGGGTCGGCGATGAGAGCAACAACGATAAACTTGATCGTTGATGCCAATGAATAGTAGAACGAGTGCCATGGTTTTGCACAAAGATGGATGATTGCAGGAAGCTTCCTGGAGACATAAGGGATGTAGTCTGGAGTCTCTGAATCCCGAAACACAACAGCCTCGCCTGTGCCATAGTGTGCATAATCAAGAATGCTGACAGCGGTAGCAGCACCAAGATTGCAGCGCGCCACATGGACATCAAGATCATCCGTGTCGAATTGGCAGAGGCGGCCTTCGAGCCATATCCGATCCTCGCTTGACAGCTGACAAGGCTGACCAAGGCAACGGTTCAAGAGAGAGTTCCTGATGTCCTTGGGAAGCTTTTCCCAATGAGCATCACATTCGAAGCCAAGGCACAGGTGTTTGAGCAGTTCCTTCTTCGCCCAGCGAATAACGACCGCGGTGTTAGATTCCGCTCGCAGCTGGCGAGCCATAGTTTCAGTCACACCGGCGGTGACGAGAGACTCGGCTAGAATAGCATACTCGTGGGGGATGCGCAGCATTGATTCCGCGACGGCGTGAAGCAATGTTTCAGCAATGACTTGGCAATTGGCACTGACATCAATGCGCTGATCTAGTCCACGTCCAACACCAATGGCAATGCTGAGGTGTGTCGTTGTGCTGCAGCTAAGCGCGTGAATGCCTGGGCCAAGTGACCCAGACGGAACAAGCTCCACGGTAATTTCTCCTTTTCCCCACGCTCCGAGGGCTATACTGATCAATTCCTCTGCTCTTGGAAAAGCATCCTCGATTCTAAGTTCCTTTCTGCGAGAAAGCAAGATTTCCTTGACCTCGACACCGGGATGGGTTTGTGGCTCCAATTTCAAGCGCGCGTCCGAAGGTATTTGTGCGATTTTTTCGTAGAAAGTTTGCAGTTCTTGCTGGGACCACTCAGGATCGGCCCATGGAGCCGTGTAGGCATGGAAAGTCTTTCCCAATTCAACAGGTGAGTCAACCTTCTTGGGCATTCCCATCTTCGCAGAGAAGAGGGAGAGGAAAGCGACTGTCCAAGTGGCCGAGCCTAGTCCGATGACTTGAGAGTAGGGAAAATGCGGCAGACGGACTTTGAGGGCGATTCCCAAAGCTAAGCCGACAGCGCATCCAAGGAGAAGGGTCTTGAATGCATGAGGACCAGTGAATATTTTCGTATACTGATACCAAAGCAACCCAGTGTAAGCCAAGATGTACGCACAGAACGTAATCATGGCTTCGACAGAGGACTGAAAAGTCCACAGAAGAGCTGTAGCAAGCGCAAGACTCCATACATGCCACATAAGAAATCTGAACAGAACTCTCCAGTAGACCTTCCTCTTGAATCGTACGTCCCGCTTCTGCGTCGCGCGGATATCCTTTGACATATGGACAGCTACGGACAAGTGCTGGCCAACGAGGTCGTGTAATTCTTGGGCTTTGGTGTCAATGAGAACAGCTCCAATCAAGTAATAAGCCAGGCCAAATCCCACGGCCATTCTCTGCGCCTCAGTGTCAGCAGCGGACAGCAAACCATTGCCATGTCCGCCAGACAGAAGTTGCACCCACTTGTCCAGAAGGGCCACGACAAAGTACAGAACACCGCAGCCAATTTCTCTGCTTGACTGCCGCCACTGAATGAAAGCGTTGTGCAATCTAATGCCTTTCTGAGAGTTCCTGAGCACATCCAGGCCAACTTTGGTTTGGATATTCCAAGACGAGCTGAACGGAATCGGCCTGGGTACATCGGCATATCTGCAGTACCAGTCCAGGAGAAAGTTGGTAGCATCCCAGTCCCTAGCCAATTCAAGAACCAGCGTATCCGTTGTGGGCTTTTTATAGAAGCGGCGGTTCTTCTCAGCCATCACGTCCCTCAGAAGCGCTTCTCTGGACAGCTTCAACACGGCCGGGTCGCTGAGGTTCCCAAATACTTTCTCATCGTTGTTACCATAAGTAGCAACATACCACTTACGGATCTCTGTGTCATCGGTCCTTCTCAAGCTCTGGTACCAAGTAACCCACTTAGAGGCGATAGACCGGAGGCCGAAGAGTAGGACTATGATAAAGACATAGATGACCGCGAGGTAGATGGCTGAATCATGGCCGGTGAAAGTTGTCACGATGGGCGAGATGAACAGAATTGGAACACACGCGAAGATGATTTTGCGGCCTGATAGAAAAGTCGAGCCGGGATAGCTGAAACTGGCGAGGGAGGCGAAGCTTGAGAAATAGATCGTCAATGCGATCAGATACAGGTAGAAGATGATTCCGGCCCGTGCGCTCTCCGTGGCAGAAATGGCAATGAACCCAATGAGACCACCGGCGACCGTGAAAGCAATTCCAGCAATCAATCGGATGAGAACAAACATGTTGGCGGCCGCGAATGCCATTGAGATCAGATAATACGGGCCTCCACAAGCGATCCACGTGCCAATAGCACCGGACAACAAGAGCGAAATCATTAGGGCGATGGTAGCACTCTGCTGCTCATCATAGGTCATGTATGCAGAAAGATACAGCCCGCGCCCGATGATTGTGAGCAAGAGGATGTCGATCAGCGCAGGGAAAGCGAAGACACTGAGAAATGTGAATCGTTGATAGCCACGCATAGGCTTGACCTTGTCGGCTGGATTCACATCAATCTGTGCGCCAGCGTACGATGTAGCCATATCAGGAGCACCATTGATCCAATTAGGCAGCTTTTCGTTCGTATAGGTCTTGCGGAAGCGGTTTGACAGCAGCTTTCCAAAAGCACTGGGAACCATGTCAAAGTAAGCTTCACAGCGCGAGCCAAGAGCGAAAGACTCAGCGAAGGCAGCGGCTTGGTCGGATTGATTGTTGAAGAGGGGGTTTCGGTCGGTCACTTCGGTGTAGATCTCATCCAAGGCACCCTTTCTTGCCGCACAGAACAATGCGAGGGCCAGCATGTCCGTGTAAGCATCAATAGAAGGGTTTTGGACAAGCTGGCACAAAGCTTCAGAGATCTGAGCAAGTTCATGCTCTCTTCGCTCGCGTAGTATATTGTTGAAGACGGATTCGGCCTCTTTGAATAAGGCGAGGCAGATCGTGGGGGAAGGGAATTGGCAACCTTGCTCCTTGTACCAAGTGAGACGGGTATCTACCACCATTTCTGGGGTAGCGGATCCCTCGAGGTAGGCAGTAGTGTTCAGCTCCTTGAGCTGGGCCAGAGAAGGCATATCTATTAGTTGTCTGCGGATATAAGCACAAATGTCTTCAGACATGGGCCTTGGGGCGTCAGTCAAAGACAGATGTTGCAACAAGAGGAGTCGCTCTTCGGGGCTCAAGGCATCGATATCCTGCACGATGCGGCGGGGTAGACCGACGTCCTCAACAAGGTCCTTTGACCATTGCGCCATAGCGGTTTCTGCCTCAAAGCAGATGTGGCGCGGGAATCCTTTTGCCGACAAAAATGTGTGTAGGACAGTACCCGTAAGACCCTGGGCATTCTTTGACGCAAATATATCGACTCCATCTGCATCCATCTGATAGACAGCCCAGAAGCGGATATCGGTACTTTTACGTAGACCAGAATCCAATCCAAGATATACTCGCAATTGGTCGGTGGAGGCCAAGGTTGCAAGCTGCTTAATAGCTGCTGCAAGCTGTTCAGAGGGATTCCAGCCGCTAGAGGCCAGATTGTCGTGAAATTGCCTGAGGAGAAGCCCCAGACTTTGAAGCTTAGACGCAGGAACAGGGTGGAGCAAGCTATGCGATTTGAGCCGTTGCTGGGATTGCAGGATCTCAGCGAAGGCCAAAGGTGTTGCTTCTGAGCCTAGAGGGAAACACCCTAGCTCCTTGAACTCAACGCCAGCCATGGAGATCGATAACGGGCTACCTTGCGATTTAACCTGAGCAACCCATTCTGGAGGCTCACGCAGAGACCCGGTCGACTTGGCGCTGAGCTGTAACTGATATTCTGACGATGCAAGAAGTGTCTTCAGAGTCGGGAAGAACGAAATCAAAGAAGTCCAGAATTCATTGCTGACAGGCTGGCGTTCAATGTTGAGATTTGTGCGCCAGCGGTCGTGGGCCTTCATAATCTCGGCATCTTTCAACCACCCAAAAGAAGAAAGAGGCTCCAGGATTTTGACATTGAGAGCAGCGTTCTCGAGGGCGGATGCGCGGCCAATCCATGGGATGGCACTATAGAAATTGCACCACTGCATCGATCTCTGGATCACTGCGTTGGAGAGGGAGGCGTTGTCGTCAATGGTCTCCCAAGCTATTACCAGAAAGTCACGCATACACGCCTCGGACACAAATGCCTTGATCGTTGGATGTAGTTTCTCGAGCTGAAAGTAATCCCGCTTCTGGCCGTCCGGAAGGATACTCGCATTCTTGATGACGAGCCCCGAAATTGCAGTCGTCTGTAACACATCCTGGTCTTGGAGAAATTTCGGCGGAGCTGTTTCCAGATAAACGGCCAAGCCAAGGTTGTTGATCGTTTCGCACAGCCTTGCAAGCACCGTTGACGTGAACTTGTCTTCCCAGTTAGCAAGCAGAACTCCACTGAAGACCGATTCGCGAAAGCTCCCAGCCAAGACATTGCCAATCTTTTCGATAGCGGTCGAAGTAGTCTCTTGACTGAGGAGCAGCGTGAGGTCAAGTCTACCAACGAACCGCTTGCCTTGCACTTGTGCAAGACCAGATGCTACACCGGGCTTCAAGGGATCCATGATGATGAGATCCCAACGTTCTAGCAGTTGACGGTGGGTCTCAGTCAGAGGACTCGTAAATGACCCCAGGTAGACTCCCACAGAAGATGGCTTTTGTTTGCTATGATGCGCAGTAGTAAGAGCAAGCTGTTGAGTCGCAAGCTTGTCCAGCTGTTGAACTATATGGGCCGGCACCACCTCCTTACGGGGTCGCGACTAGAAACAGTATTAGACCGGAGCTTTTATGTGATGTCAGCTTGCAGATGGATTATACCTTATACCATTTGGTGAATCTGTTGAAGCCGGAATATGTGAGATAGACACACCCACATACTACACTTGCCAGCAGGATGCCGATCAGGACCTATGACAGATCAGTATGGGAGATATTGCCAGCCTATTCCAAAGGCACATTGTACACGATTTACGTACAAACTGCCACCAGTGGCCTTTCATCCCCGCCCACCCGACGGGTGAGACGTCGAGGATTTCTGCCATCTCGATTAAAGATTAAGGCGTCCACGATAACGGCGCGAGAACGAGGGACATGTATGATGAATGGAGCAGAGCAGCGAGCGGATGCGATTACTATTAAGAATATAAGATCGTATATTCGGAGGAGGACAACGTCATGCCCTAAGTCATGGTTGTAGGTCTCTTTGTTTGTGGTGTGGCATGTACCCAGTCTCAACCAGGGAAGAAGAGAAGGAATAAGAGAACGGTAGCTTTGTAAATATAAACGAATGGCAAGAACTTATGGGTAGGAAACGAGTTCTGAAAGGGTCGAACGAACGGTGGCCAGAAAGGCTAAAAAAGCAAAATGCGAGGAGAAAATGCGAGCAGGAAAAAAAAGTCGGAATAAAGGCAGCCCCAGGTATAGAGGCGGAAGAAGAGGCCTGAGAAGCGTGATCGAGCAGCCGACAGCCAGCCTCTCCTGTATGTCTGACTCGATGACTGAGCAGGAGGCAGGATGTTAGGTCAGCCGCTGCAGGATGTCAGTTCCAGATATTTTTATTCCATTCAAATTAGTCTGATTAGAGGGTACGGGCAGTATCTGATCGGGGGCCACCTAGTCTGATGCAATCACGACCGGTGGCGCCCAACGCAGCTTCGGCCTCAAGGATGACCGAAATAGCAAAGCGTGTCAAAGTCCTTTTGGATTTAGTTTGGCGCTAATTCTTTAGGTCGGTTTGAGAGTGAAAAGCGACAGCTCCATATTAAGTAAGTGATGAGATGGTCCCGGGGCGATTGCCATGCCATGCCATGGGGGATGGCGATGGGATCAACCCGGTAGCGTGGCAGCCATTCTCTCATCATTTGTGTAAAGCGGACCAAACCGAACGGAGGCGAGAGGCAAATGGAACGGTACCATTGATGGCAGAGATTGACTCTTTTTCCTTTTTCCAGTCTTTGAACTAAAGTGGGGAGATGGAGTGTTGTTGATGCATGGCCATGGCGATTGTTGTACCACCTGGGGGGTCAAAACAGAGAGTGCGGTGGAGATAGTCGAGTATGCGATTGGTCCTTTGAAGAATTTTCAGTCTGCCAGCCTGCCCTTTTTTTTTTTTTTTTTGTTTTCCTTGCGTTCGAGGTTAGTGGGTATTGCAGAGACAACCAGCCGGTTTGTCTACTGAACGGTAGGTTGGAGGGGGAAACGAGACTGCATGAACCAAAAATCAAAAATCAAGCAGGAAAAGAGGAAAGAGAAAAGAAAAAAATAAGGTGGAGAAAATCGAGCCCGGGGTTGATGCGGCTACTAAATTAAGCTTAGTGCCGTAACATTACCTTCAATACACAACAGCTGTGTATCCATCATTCGACCCCTAATACGGTACTGTCATGGCTATTTCTTTTACAAAAACACTTCTACTGTCACACCGTCTCGTAATACTAAACGAAGGTCTCGTATCCGCTGTTTCCATTTTCCCTTCGTCCCTTTCTTCCGTCCTGTTTCTCTTCTTCCTGGTTAGTTGATCTCATACTACTCCGTACTATGGGTATGTCCTTTATTATCTACCCCACACCATCAACCCAAATCTTCATGGTCTCAGTTCCTTATGGGCCCTCCTCTTCTTAGCTTCCAGGCTCTGACTTGTTCTCTATTTTCGGGTGCTAGAATGGCAATGGCCAACTGATGCTAACTGAGCTGATGCTTTAGCGCTCCTCAGTAGAAGTCTATGAGCTAAACTGGGAAATCCATCTCCGTGCGCCGAGCCTCTTGTTCGACGGCCAGGCTCTCTCGCCATGACTCTCAGTCTCTCACACCAAGTGGGCTCGTCTATTTTTTCCTCATCTCTGCTTGTCAGATGCTCTAACTCTCTGAGAGTTGGATTAGGGATGGAACCTGTTAGCGAATGGTTTTGGCAAGGAAGAGTACCCCCCACAATTCCCCTCAATCCATCAGTCCATCTCGGAAAAAAGTCTCAGGGCAATTTCCACTACGCATGCCATGGCCAACTGGGTCACTCAGACACGATGAATACACTAGTCAAAAATCGATTCATCGCCTCCGACTCCTCATCCAGGGACCTGACTCTCTGAAAAAGCGGGGCTGCAAACACCCAGCGGAGACCAACTGCGCCATATCTGAGTGAATCGTGGAACCCTCGGCTTCGGGCTTAACGGGTCTGGTCCTGGAAAACGCGTGAAACGATAGGCTATCAAGCTTTTTTACGAGCTCTGGGGAGCAGGCACCCCCCCCGGCAGTTAATATAAACACACAGGATGTGATTGTGCCCACAGAACACAAGCCGCTGATCTTTAGTCTACAGCTGACGATTTCGCCAGGGGTCCTGAAGTCCAGGTCCACCCAGTCACTCGTTACTATTCGCCTTCGTCGGGCTGACATTCCTTTTTGCTTGCGCAGGATCGGTTGATCAGACTACATTGCAATCATGATTCCGTCCTGGCTGCTCAATGCGGGCTGTTTCTTCGGATTTATAACCTGCCATACGCCCCCAGGTGTTTGGCCTGATCAGGGTGCGACGGTCATTTCATCCACTGCAGCTCCTTTGACAACTTCAGCCATTGGAGTTTCAGGAACAATTGTTCCTGGCACTACTTCAATTGTTCATTCGTTTACTACCACCGCTTCTCTCGCTTCGTCTACTCCTGCTGCTGCACCTACTACTTTAGTCACCTCGTTCGGCTCTACTGCTACAATCGTTGCATCGCTTTCTTCTTCCTTTCTTTCGCCCTCTTCTTCTTCGTCTTCCTCTGTTGTGTCAGTCGAAGCATCCACCACCATGTCTCTCAGCTCGAGCATTGTGGCTGCCCCGTCTGCCTCCGCCGCCGTCTCTGCCTCTGTTGCGGCGGTGAGTGCGGGGTCTGTCGCGGCCAACATCCTGGTTATTGCCCGAGACACTGCCTCGGCCAATGTTGCGTCCTCTGGACTCAACGCTTATGGCATTCCCTTCACCACTCTGGTCGTGCCGCAGGCTGGAGTTAGCCTGCCGGCGCTCAACACCACCACCGGAGGAAACTTCGGAGGTATTGTTGTTGCCAGCGAGGTCAGCTACGACTACGGCACCGCGGGGTTCCAAAGTGCGTTGACTACGGACCAGTGGAACCAGCTGTATGCCTATCAGCTGGCCTATGGTGTGCGCATGGTACAGTACGACGTCTATCCGGGCCCCAACTATGGTGCCAGTGCCGTCGGAGGCGGATGCTGTGACACCGGTGTGGAACAATTGGTGTCATTCTCCGATATCAGTGACTTCCCCACCTCAGGCCTGAAGACGGGTGCTGGTGTCAGCACCAGTGGTCTCTGGCACTATCCCGCCACCATCAGCGACACCAACACCACCAAACAAATTGCGTCGTTTGCCTCCAACTCGGTCGTGTCCAGTGACACGACTGCTGCGGTGATCAACAACTTCTCTGGCCGTGAGCAAATGGCGTTCTTCATTTCCTTCGATACCACCTGGAGTGCTACCTCCAACTACTTGCAACACGCTTGGATTACCTGGATTACACGCGGTCTCTATGCTGGATACCGCCGTGTCAACCTGAACACTCAGATTGATGACATGTTCCTCGAGACGGACATCTACTATCCGAATGGCACTACCTTCCGTATCACCCCCGATGACCTGACGGGAATCACCAACTGGGTGCCCACGATCAATGCCAAGATGAACGCTGGAAGCAGCTACTACGTCGAGGTCGGTCACAACGGCAACGGCAACATTGAGTCAGCCGCCAACACCGGTGATGCCGGTTGGGATGCCTGCAATGGCGGTGCCATTGAGTATGATTCTCCCCCCGACACTCCTTTGGAGTTCCAGAAGCCTCTTGGAACTGGTACCAACCTCTGGCCCTCTACCCCGGCCACGTACGACTGGACGACCACCTGTACTAAGCTCGATGCTCTTCTGAACTGGTGGACCACTTCCTCCAACCTGAACAGCTGGGGTCACATCTCCCACACTTTCACCCACGAGGAGCAGAACAACTCGACCTACTCGGATGTGTTCAAGGAGATCTCCTTCAACCAGGCCTGGCTCAAGCAGGTCGGCATCGATGCCGCTGCGCACTTCACCTCGAACGGCATCATCCCCCCCGCTATTACTGGACTGCACAACGGCGATGCTCTTCAGGCCTGGTGGGACAACGGCATCACCAACTGTGTTGGTGACAATACCCGTCCCGTGCTCCTGAACTCGGAGAATGCGATGTGGCCCTTGTTCACCACCGTCGCTGCCAACGGCTTTGCCGGCATGCAGGTCAACCCTCGCTGGGCCACCCGTATCTACTACAATTGCGATACTCCGGCTTGTACTGTGCAGGAGTGGATCGATACCTCTGCTGGCAGCGGCGACTTCAGCACCCTTCTGGCGACTGAGGAGACCGACACCATGCGCCACCTGTTTGGTCTCTACCACGACCCTTACATGTTCCACCAGGCCAACCTTCGCAATGCGGACGTTGACCCCATCACTATCAACGGCGTTTCGGCGCAGTACTCCATCTTCCAGGCTTGGGTTGAGACCGTGGTACAGGAGTTCGTGCGCCTGGTTGACTGGCCTATTGTTACTTTGAAGCATCAGGACGTGAGTTATCCCCTTGGCCTAACTAGCATATCTTGAAAACGGTCACTAATCAGTCTTCAGATGTCCGCTGGCTTCCTCGCTCGTTTCAACCGCGACAAGTGCGGCTACGCTCTCAGCTACGCCATCGCGAACAAGCAGATCACTGCTGTGACTGTGTCCGCCACCGGCAACACCTGCAGCGAGCCCGTGCCCGTCACCTTCCCTGTGGCGCCCACCAGCACCCAGGGATTCACCACCGAGCAGGTGGGCAGCGACCCCCTGACCGTGTGGGTGAAGCTTTCGGGCTCGCCGGTGACCTTCACTCTCTCCACTCCCATCGCGTTGTAAAGAGCGCGGGCGGAGCAAACACACTCGCTTGATTGACGGGATTCTGATCCTCTGGACATAATCTGTAATGTTATAATGGCCACATCATGGATATACTAGTAGAATTAGCTACGATATGATATTGAGTATCACTGGGATGAGATACGGTACGAATACAATCGCTAGTGTTTTTCACTTGTGGGAGTAGTACTGTAAACCGTAACTAGACTGTAAACCACGGGCATGTCCTCTACATCCATACCATCACCACCATCACACACTATACACAGCACCAGCAAACCCCGTCACTCCCAAACCCCCCAGAGCAACACCTCATCCCATAACCAAACTCATTACGTCTCCATGACGCTGAGTTTAGGTTGGGAGTTTTGCGATCATCCAAAACCTACCCAACGAGAACCCACCAACACATACAGACACAGCGAGAGAAACATCCCGCAACTCCAACCCAAAGCAAAAATCGCGGAGGTCCAAACACACCGGGGGAGGCGGCACAAATCGCCCCCTTCCCCTTCCCCCAGAAACCCTGCATGAGAAAAAAAGCGGGAAGGGCATGAGCATGAGCATGAGCATGAGCAAGCAACCACCACTCAAGACCAAGGCGCAAAAGCTTTTTTTGCTGTACTGTATGTAGTATATCTATCCAGTTGACCCAGTGCGCAAAGATACTCCCCATCTACTCCGCAGTGAAGTATCATATCATGCTACCTTTTCCTTTTACCCCCACGTCCTCTTCCAACATCTCCCCACGAAAAAAAAGGGAAAAAAAGAGAAAAAAAAAAAAGTACGATCCGGTTTGTTTCCCTGCTTTCTCGGGGAATTCGATTCGATTCGACCCGGCCAAGTTTTACCCCTCATCCAGGATGTGGATCCATTTTGCCCCTGTCAAATTCGAGCGATAGGACAGCGCATCATCTGCTTGCTGCTGCTGCATCCTGCCGGGCGATCTTGGCGTATGCACACTAAGGAATCCTTTCGATGTTGGGGGTTAGTCTGGAATTCCGGGTTGTGTTGGGGTGAGGGTGGGTTCTAGTAGGTTTCAGCCGGTTTCTCTTTGTTTTGGGGGGTGATGTTTAGGAATTCAGATTAGATTTTCGATATACGAAAGAAACATTTTGATTCGGGGTGATGTGTGTGTTTCTGATAATCTATATGGGATGGCACTTTGTGGGGAATGGGCGGGCGGAGAGAAAGAGGGGCCCAAAAAAGGGACGGAAGGGAAGGGATGAGTGGGGAAGGAATCTGAAGGCAGGGGGGGGAAAAGACGGGAAGGAAAGTTGAAGGTGGTCGGTGGTCGGCTACGGTGACCTATTTTTACTACTACTACTACTACTACTACTACTACTACTACTACTACTACTGCCTCAGGTATGGGGGATGGGGCTGTTGAGCTTGGTCGTTGATTTATTGGTAATCACTTGATTTGCATACTAAGTGCTCACACTTATGGTGGTGGTCTTGGTGGTAGGTCGGATCCGAAAAGACAGACGGACGAGGCTATACACGATTTCTTGGAAGGTTGTCTGGACCCTGTTAGAAGCGGTGTTATAGCGCCAGAATCCCGCTGGCTCAGTAGCTAGCTGGTCCACTAGCTCTAAGAGTCACTAAGTAAGCAGGGGCAGAATACCTAGTCGTCAGTCAAGTTACTCGTACAGGGGAAACATGGAACTAGCTGGCTATGATGTGTACTATGTGCTGTATAATACCCGATTCTAGATGTAACTCGCTTTCCCCACACAAACTCTCGCTCCATCAACTTGACTTGCAGGAACAGAACGGGAGGGAAAAGCTAGACTACCTCACTTGGCTAGTTCCGAGTCAGTTAGCCGATGGCGTGAGTTTCGCTTCCCCCGCGTATGGTCCTGTCAAATTTTACTTTTCCTTTGAGGGGAGCTTGCCGGCTAAGTTAGCGTTTCTCGTATTTGGATGCATCATACATGGGCCCCGTTACACCTCATCTTGGATTTCCTTGTATGGAATGATGATGATGATGATGATGATGATGATGATGCTCATTATGATCATGCAAGTTAGATTTAAAACCTACTAACTCAATCATCCATGGCTTACCTCACGACTTGAGTTGAGTTATTAGTTACTCGTAGACGAGGCTAAGGGGGTATGGCATGGCATGGCAAGACAAGGCAAGGCAAGTCGAATCCGGGATATGTACACGAGCCTAAGGCTTGCATGATAGATGGCCAGTTTTCCAACTGCCCCCCCTACAAGGTAGACTTTTTCTTTACTCTGTATGTGTCCAGTCTCCCAGAGCTGATCGGCGCCGAGGTCGGGGAAAATAAGATGTCAAACGGACATGCCGATGGTTTATGTTCGAAATAGCGACGAACTTCTGGTTTAGGGAGGAGACTATATTCGTATTCACCAAAGATTGTGAGTTGGCATTGTAATCATCCCCGGGTTCGACCATAGCAAGATGGCGAGATTCTCATATCATCCGGGATGATGAGAGAGAGAGAGAGAGAGAGAGCTATGAGGCTGCATACAAGGCTCGAACTGCGCGAGATCGTCTCTTTGTCGGGCTGAGCTTCAGTTAGTTAGCTGTTGCTTTGGGGGAGGGAGGAAGTCATGATGCCATCCAAGCTCGTAATTCCAAACACAAACACAATGGGCGCACTCCTTCTCCCCTCAATGATCTTCTGTGAGGCTAACAAGATACCTCCTGACTGCAAACATCGCTAGACAGTACAGTAAATGTTTGAACTATCGCCTCTTCTGAAGCGCCGGCCCCCCTTCAGCTTTTGCTCAGCCCCATCCATCTCCGTTCCTTTTTTTTTCTCCCTTGTGTTCTGTGCTACGCGCCTCGAAAACTCAACCTGACAACCGTCCTACCTTAAGGACCTTTTGGCCCCGTGCAATTGCAAACCCGACGCCTGCAGGTCAAGCTTAGGTTGACACCTACCTGCCAGGGTCAGTCAGGGACGGCCGCGGTGGCTGGCCTGGACGATGGTCTCCTGCCGTCTACCGTGGCTAATCATAGAAGATTCCTCCGTTTTCGTTCGCGAGACAACAAACGGGCGAAAAGTGAACACACAACAAGAAAAAAATCTCTGCCAGGTCAGCAGATATGCTGCAGCGGGTATCCCTGTAGGATTCAGACGGCCAGGCCAGTCGGGTGCAGAGTGAGTCCAGAGAAAAAAAAAATGGAGAAGGGCAGAATGGCCATGCCATGCCATGCCAGCCCAACAGACGAGCCAAGGGTTGAGCCGGTTTACCGTGGGAAATGCAGGGACGGGGGTCGGAGGTCGGAGGAGACAGGTAGGTAGTATTTGGCCTTGATGTTTGTGTTCGGAGTACATACGTGCGAGTAGCAAAAAAGAACTAACGCTGAAGGTATGTGTGTTGTGTGTCCCACGTAACGGAGCTTGTCAACCCCCCATGAGCTAGTGGAGTCGAGAATGACCTGTAGACCAGTCACTAAAAACCAGTAGGAGATCGGAATCTGGGCACGAAAAGCGTCCAATGATGATGATCAATCACATCGGACCATCAATCACAGCATGCCAAATTCTCCGCCACCGAAACGTGGTAGACAGCGCAAGAGCCATGCGCGCCAAGGACGACCCCCCCCCCCCCCCCAAGGTGTCCACCGCGTTCAGCGACTCGAGTCAGGTTACTCGGCTAGTAGTCCTCCTGCGCGCCAAGAGGAGGGATACGAGAAAAGGTGAGCGCGTAAGTCGGACGGTTGCGACTTGTGCATTATTTGCACAAGTTGCTTCGGGTAGGGGCAAAGAAAGCATCGAGAACTGTTCGGGTGTCTAAGTCCGAGAGCTATTTTAGGGTTGATGGGGGGAGGATGGGAGGGAAAAGAATGGTCAGGAGCAGATTTGTGGTGTTGTCTTGGTGGTCTTGGGAGTCCTTAGGCTGTCTTGGAATTCCAACGCAGATCTTGGCACAACTGCGGGTGATTGCCAAGCCGGTTGACTGTGGGATGTTTTGGTATGTAATGGTATTTACCACGGTGTTGCAAGTTACCATGAAGAAAGCACCGTTCGACAGTCGATACCGATTCCTGACCAGGTGTAATTAGCATTACATGGTCTGACCGTACCTGATCTCGGAAGGAACGGTTAGTGTCCGTGGCTTGCTGGGACTATCCGATTGGCAGCGAGGGAAAGATTGGCAAGGTTCCGGCCCGATGGAAGGACAAAAAGGACAGGAAAAACAGAGAAACGAAAGCAAAAAAGGCCAAGAAATTGAGCAGGGAAACCGCCAGAGCATGGTGGCTTGGGTTTTCGCGGCCCCTCTCTGTCTAACTTTCTTCAGCGATCAGAAACCCAGCGAAATCTTTGCGAAACCTTAAAACAACTCGGCTATAGCGTGCTTGACTCGAATGGTGGTGGTTAGCAATTCTTTCACCGTCATCTTCCGATCGTCTGTTTCTAGGGCATCTCGCGACCGGAAAACCGGCCCTTCGTTTCCTGTCCTAAGATACTTACTCATCTGCTCCGTATATTTCAGTGACTCGACCCTCCTTCTCCTTCGTAGGTCGAGCCTCTTACGACTAGGGCCCAGTAATTTCAAGCGTTGATAGTTTTGCCGCCCATTGCATCCTTCTGGTCTTGATTGAAACAGACAAACAAACAAGTAGAAAGAGGCGAACGACACCCAGCCCAGCCATAGCTAACGTTAACCTGACTCAATTAGGGTAAATGGGTGGCTGTGGGGAGGTCACGGGGTGGCTTAACCCTTTCCAGCCGATTCCGGTGTGGCTTGCTTCAGACAAAGAACCATTCCATGGATGCTGACATGATGTTCTCTCATTATTCATCTTCAACCACTTTCATAAGATTCCAATTTATTCACCGTGCTGTGGACACAAGATCTGAATAACATGGTGTAGTTTCACATCGCTATCTTCTCCGTACCCATCTATGGACCAAGGTCCAATCCTTAGTCAGAGGAGGAGTCTGCCCAGACTTCCTTCACAGGTGCCGACCCGATTATTTTCCAATTCCAGCCCAGCGCTGAATAGCCAAACGCCGGTGGTGATAGTTGTGTTCTGGGCGTTTTAGGCTTCCGAATTCGGGTCTCATCTTTGTGTGGTTTGAGTCGTTGTGTTCTTCAGTACTGCGTAATGCTCCGGACTATGGTGTGCTCAGTGCACTGGTGCAGAGCAGAGCAGACAGGATTGACAGGGTCCAGAGTCTAGACAAAGTCAGCCCGGCCACAGCCGGCATTGGCGCTTCCCGTCTCTCTTTCCCTCTTTTTTCTTTCCATTCAGGGTCCAGCGCAGCGCGCTTTTCACCACTCGAAGTTGTACTAACCTACCACTTCTTTTTCTGCTTCTGATCCCATCTTATCTACCACTTGAACCCAGGCTCCCCTCCTAATTATATCTCCTGCACCCCCTGATCGACATCAGGCTTTTGGTGTTTCTTTTGCCTCTTTTGCCTCAGCGCCACTGCTGAACAACATGAACCTGAGTCTTGTGTGACCAGCCGAAGCTTTCCTGGACTTCATCCTTAGGCACCCCCGTTTCCCTTCTCATTCATTCGCTCATCGCTTGGATTCACCCCAGTTTGATTGCGACCGGGCTGAAAGACTAACCGGACACGAGCAATCTACAATCTGCAATCAATCTTCTCTCCACCCTTTTAATTCCCCATCTCCCCGGATTGTCCTCGTTGCTTGATCCGACCTTAATTGATCCTTACTTACCTGGGAACCACTTGGACCGTTTTCTCTATTTACCCTTCTTATTGTCGATTTAGCCAATTCTTCTTCCCCCCTGCCCCAGATGGATTCTGCTGGGGAGACCGCCCTTAAGGGCTACCCCGCGCGAGGCTGGAAGGCTTGGTCGCTCAAGAAGAAACTCATCGTGGTCGGCTCGATCCTTGGTGCGATCGTGGTCATCGGAGTTGCCCTTGGCGTGGGCCTGGGAGTTGGGTTGAACAACGGGGGCGGTGGTGGCGGTGGTGAGGAAGAGCCCTCTCCTCCCACGAATACAACAGGCAACTACACGACCGCGAAATGGCAGCCTGCCGTGGGTACGACCTGGCAGATCGAGCTGCTGTACACGCTCAACGACACCTCGGTGGACGTAGACGTCTACGACATTGATCTCTTCAACAACAATCAATCCATCATCAACAGCTTGCACGACGCGGGGCGCAAGGTCATCTGCTATTTCTCGGCCGGCAGCTACGAAAACTGGCGCCCGGACAAGGATGACTTCAAGTCCGCCGATCTGGGCAAAGACCTTGACGGCTGGCCCGGGGAGAAGTGGATCAACATCAGCTCCCCGAACGTGCGCAAGATCATGCAAGCCCGGCTGGACATGGCGCAGAAGAAGAGCTGCGACGGCGTCGACCCGGACAATGTCGATGGCTATGACAACACGAACGGCCTGGGTCTGACCGAGGCCGATTCCATCGATTATGTCAACTGGATGGCGAACGAGGCGCATGCCCGCAACATGTCCATCGGCCTGAAGAACGCGGGCGCCATCATTCCCTCGGTCATCAAGAACATGCAGTGGAGCGTCAACGAGCAGTGCGCAGAGTATGACGAGTGTGACACCTACGCTGCCTTCACCAAAGCGGGTAAGCCGGTGTTCCACATAGAGTACCCCAAGGGGGACGATACCAATAACAACAACGATGTCACGACGACTCAGAAGAACGACGCCTGCGACTCCACCGGGTCCGGCAACTTCTCAACTGTCATCAAGAACATGGATCTGGACAACTGGATTCAAACCTGCTGATCGAGATCCTGATGATTGCTGCGGTTTGTCTCGGGGTTGATGAAAGCTAATTTTGATCTTGCACTGAGCATGGGACGTGGGCGTGGGCGCCAGGGAGTTTTTGGGAAGTCTCGCGTTGTCTGCATAATTATGGCCACACACACACACACATATATTGTATTGTAGTTTCCATTTGCCTTGCGCTATAGCACACAGCTAGCCATTTTTCATGTAAATCTGACATTTGGATACCAACGGTCATCTGCTCCGAGCAAACGAGGAGAGTTCCCGCGCGGTCGATTGGACTAGATCACGAGGCTGAGAATTGATTGATTTCTGATCAGGAGAAGAATGTGGCAGCAGTGCAAGGCCAGGGAAGGAATTTAGCGTGGTTCTTTTCTCTATATCATCCGGTCCTTATTCGAAGCCCAGTGCGTCCGCCCAGCCATTGTGATCAAGACATCCTGCGACACAATGTCTCAGACAGAGTCTACTCCATCATTCATTTCACTGCCTCAGCTGATGCGAAAGGCGGGGAGGGGGGGGGGGGGGATGCATATTGAGTCATAAGCATCCTTATTAATAGCTCGAGACATTTGACAAGTCGATTTGCATCACACCATCACTACCACTAAGGGTCCAACCTTGCCCCGTCCAGAGTTCAGTATGTCCATACACTGCTGTAGCATGTAACTTCCCCCCCGAGTATACTGACATACCTCCGAGTCTGATCCCATCATTGTCAGCCTTATCCTCGTCTCTTTCAGGTCTTACCTCACCGAAGACAAAACAAAACACAGTATTGCAAATCATTTTTTAAGAAACCCCCCTGTCGGTTCAAGCATATACACCTTCCATAACAGGTCAGCGCCTTCGGGAAAGTAACTGTTCAGACTATAATACTTGCCCGGAAAATCGTCCCCATCAATGAGGACTCGCTCAATACGCACACACACACACAACACACACACAACACCCACATAGACACACCATTGCTGCTGCTGTTGTCCATGTCTCAGGCCAAACCGTGGGCGGGCCACGACTTGGCATTGGCGTTTTCCTCTTACAGAATTCGCCTTCGGTATACCGGGGGGTAGTCTAGATACGTAGAGAGAGGTGGGGGAATGGGGAACGGGGAGGATTACCAGCTCATCATTGCAGGATGTCTCACCCAGAGGGAGGGGACGGAGGGGACAAGGGGCCCAGAATACAACACACGAGTCGAATCCAAAGGATACAGTACAAACAATGATGCTGATGCTGATGCTGATGATGAGATGTGTGGGTAAAAAAAACCATCATCGCTCGCCACCTCCTCTTCACCACAAACAAGTCTTAACATGTAGAATGCTCATTCCTAAATGAGGAATAACAATCTCTCCTCGGACTCGAACCGAGGCAAGAAAAGCTTTGAGAGCTCCAAACGTGCTCTTATCCATGGTTGGGGGAGGAGTCGCCTTGTCTTTGTCACTTTTTTCCAGAAATCTACGCGACCAAAAATTACTCCCAGTTACCCATCTTATCTAAGCCATGCCGCTTGAATTGTGGTATTGGGAGGGGAGGGCCGATTGTGACGTGATGATGATGACCTTCGGGGATTAGATCATCACATCGGAAAATTCGCCCTTCTGAGAGATAACTTTATCGATCTGAGTTCTCTTTGTTCTTTCTCGTTTCATTCCCGCTTCCCCCCTCTCCCCTTCGTGTCTTTTCGCTAGTGTATTCCATATAGATTGAACAGTCCCAGGTTTCGGCTCTTACTAGTAGAGCTTAGGGAAATCCTTAGGGTCATGGCCGGGGAGGTCCGACCGTGTGTTCTTTTGTTGGCAACAGATTCCTTTCAATCAATTGCCCGGCGACTAAACATCAACGAGAAAATAAGATTATTAACTTCCGAGATTGAAATTCGAGATTGGCGCTAAACCGCCTTTGGATGCTTCGAACTTCGCTAACCTGCTAACCTCAGGTCACCGCGACGGAGCGACTAGTAGATTTTAAGTTAAGCGCCCAAGTGGACAGCTTTTGCATCTGACTTGCGGGTACGAGGTGCTCACTGTTCCTTCAGAGTCTCTAACGCGATTTAGCTCCGTGAGTTGTGACTTTTAGTCGCAAAGGGAAGACAGTGGACGAATCAGCGATGAGAGAGCTTAGACCCAGAACGGGCTCGCTCCGAATACGCTCTTTTTGTCTCGTCTCTCGCTCGCTCGGTTCAGGCCGCGGTTCGGTTGCGGTTAGCCTCGTGGAGAATTGGTTGGTCTGTTCCTACTTGTGTTTTAGCCGGCTTCGCTAGATGTATTCTTACCGCCCATTCTTTCAGCGGGTAATTTTCAGTCTCGAGGTAATTTTCTTCTATCTGGACCTGAGGGAGGGTCCCCCCTCCCCAGATCTTGGATTTGGGTCCTATACATAGCAGTAGAGGAGGACATCTGATACAAGCGATCAGAGTGTGAACCATGGTTCAAGACGCTCAGAATCTGACTCGATCGAAAACGGCTTCCGTGAATCATCGAGAAGTAAATCGACTAGCCGAGGCGTGCTAGCGAATGTTGAGATCGGTGGCGTGGCAATCCTGGACTGTAGACACAGTGCATGCATATCACTGGATGACCTCACTGGGAAAGGAGGTGATGGGCCATTGATCTGACTCAAGATATGATAGAGTTTAGGATCCTGGCTCAGCTGAGAATTTATCCGGCCCTTCGCTGGTTAGCGGCACTAATCATCATCATCATCATCATCATCATCATCATCATCATCATCATCATCATCCTTCTCTCCTCTCTCTCTCCGAGCCTCTGTCCATTCCCTGAGGGCACACCAACTCACAACCCCACTCCCCTTTCTCTGAGAAAAGCAAACAATGTTGTTTTCCCACTCATCTGAATCGACGGCTGTTCCTGAATCCACAACGTATTTACTCGATTAAGTTTGGTGTGCCTTGTTCCTGAACCAAAAAATCCAACTTCTGGGACTTTGATCCACAGCGAGAGGAAGTGCCGAGGGAAAAACACCTCCTGGTTTGACCCGATCGGGAAGATGATCGTCCGGCGTGCCTGGATGGCCCCTGGGAGAAGAGTGGATCGTGGCCAGACCCTCAGGCACAGCTTCCTCTGTCCATGTTTTTTTGACGCCACTAACTACGCTTCGGTCTCCAGTCGCCCGTGCGGTAGTGGGTGGTTCGCATCGGAGATGATGCCCACTTGGTGCTTCGCGCGCCTCTTAGGTTCGAACAGATGGGGGAAGGAATTTTGGATTCGAAGAGTCCGAAGGAACAGCGGAAAAAGGAACTCCTTAGCTCGAAGCGAAGGCCAGGTTTGGAATTTCTCGGTGCGATTTTGGAGTTTGTGTCTTGGCCGTTCAATTCGAATTAGCGGTGTTGGACCGAGTGTTTGAAACTTTTCCTGTACGTACATCAGTTGAGTTAGTCACGGGCCTGGCTGTGAAGGGGAGCAAAAGACGGAAGGCTGCAGAATCGCTTAGTCTGGTCTGGATTCTGTGTAGTCTCTCGCGCTTACTGACTGACACTCCTGACACTATTGAAATTGACACTGACACTGACACTGACACTGACAGCTTGTCTTTCTATTCCTTTGATGAGACTGCCATTGTAGCAGGTTGAGTATTCAGCTTCATTCTTTGTCGCGGGATTGTAGTAAACGATGGAACCTGAAGCCATTGAATTATGCTTAATTAACCGTACTATAGAAGGCAATTTAACCCGAGTTCCTTCCTTGATTCCTTGCGGGGTGCGGAATGCCTCAGGTACCGACCGTCTCAGGTGTAACTTACCCCATCAGGCAGGTATACGGAACCTCCAGGCTCGAGTCCATACAGCAACAAACCTGCTTTATCACTACACCAACCAACTGAACGCCTCCATACTAATCTCTATCATATCACTTTTCTTCTTCCTTCAACATACACTACCCTCTATTTGACACACTCCAGTCTCGGAGAGGAGCGTTCCGCTCACTAGTCCATCCACTTTAGACAGATTCTGGTACCGGGTGGTCACACCGACTAGAAAAAGTCGAGCTAGAAGCTGAGTCTGTATCCCTTTGTCTCGGTCACTCGGGCATTCCTCGCGAGATTCTCGCCGACACCGCTGATACCACATCTCGAGATCTCACCACCGATCGGCTCTCCTCAACGGAATCACTCCCTCGCAGCTTTGCTGGGGCTGTTCCGATTCAGATTTAAGTCTCACTTCTCCGAATTCCGTGCGATCGGCGGTGGAGCTAGCCTAGCTTACAATAATCGGCAAGCTGACAGCCGGGGCGAGTTTCAACCTTCCTCGACCCAGTGCAGCCCTCTTGGAATGAGGAAAAGTCCCATCGAGTCACCAGTACCTGCAAAGGTCAGCGTCAATCTCCCTTGTCACGGAATAAGATTAAGACGAGACGAGCTGGTGTAACGTACCCCCAGGCACCCGTTTCTTGAGGAGAGACAAAGATTTTCAGAAAATTACTCCGAGGGTGACATAAATGAGAATCACGAGACTCGCTCACGCTCTACTTGTTGTCGCGGACCTCCTTAAGTTGGGTCCACGGAACAAGGCGGTCCATACAGTCTTGTTGGTTGCCGTTTCTCTTCAGTTAAGCTCAAAATGCTGTTTATTTCCGACACATGATGGTCAGTGATCGTCGGGTTCGGGATGTGAGGAAGACGCGGAGAATATGCTCGATGACACCCGACCTCAGCAACCACGGCACTATAAATAAAATTGCGCCTTCATCCCTACAACACAGCGTCATTTGGGACTGTACCTCATACCCAGTAAATAGACGTCGATGGTACAGGCTCTACATGTATGTCTGACTAGGAACCACGTCCAGGCTGCCGACCGGACATTTTTGCGCTTGTATCCTCCAACCGGCTCGGAAGCCTACGGCGTACATCCAGCCACCCTGCAGGGTACATCCTGCACATTCCCATGGATGGAGACGAGTTCAACGCACCTGTATCACTTCTTTCCTCCGCAAATTGACTGACCCTCTCCCCTTCATCCTGCGCGAATCCACCAGCTTGTCCTCACCAATTCATCACCTCAGCAGGAGTCTGTGGAACAAATCAACCCATCTGCTGGCAGGATGGTGAGTCTCCCAATGCGGGATACTACATTGAGCTCTCCGACTGGCTTGGCAATCCTTTCTTTGGAATAGACGCCAGCAGCATTCTATTATCCACCAGTTTCCGCTCTGCATGAATTTTCCCAAGGTGGCAGCTGTCGGAAAAACCCAACCAACCAGCCCTACTAGCATGTTCGCGAACACCTAGCATGCCCCCACTCTTGCTAAATGTTCGATCTTGGTACATTTTAGCTGGCCCCATACTGAAAACCACGATTTCAGGGTCACTGATCCCTGCTGTAGTCTGTATTGATTTCAGCGCCTGGCTCCTCTGCCAGACTGATCAGTCCAGTTCGCCACTTCACTGGTTTCCCCAGTTCTTCTTTGATCATGCAACAATGTCAGGCAAGTGTTTATCCCCCTGACCACAAGTTGGTGTAAAATCAGCTGAATTGCTTCGCAGGTAACACAAACCATTCCCCTTCATGCTATGGTTTCAAAATCATCATACTTGAGAAAGTCTAAGCACAATTCTAGCATGATATATATGCAAGGTACTATGTATAGAAGTGAGTTCTCTGCTCGAAAATTGCAGGTAAGTCACTTCCAGTGGCCCATGCAATAGACCTATTCTCAACCTTGAGGATCTGTTCTCATGTTCGTTGTCTGCCAACCATACACATCAGGCACCATTGCCAAGCACATCTCAGCCTTTGGCTAGCACGTAATTCCGATTCTCAGGAAGCAAAGAGGAGTGTGCGAAGCAAGCGACTTCCACACTTTTCAGCTACTGCACATTCATTCTTCCCCGGCCGACTTGTAGCGCAGTCTAGACTGGCTGAGCCCTTTAACAAGAGTAACTACAGTATGATCTAACTCATGGTCTAAGACACTTATCGCGCAGCCTTAGACATCCCCTTCTTCTGGCCTCAATAGGTCACCAGCGACTAGCACCTTGGCATGAATGCCATGCATTGAGTCCTTCTCGACTCAGTTCTTCCGTCACCTTCGCCTCTTGCTCTTGACTAGCGTGGGGCCAAGACCCCGGCCTGCCGGTGAGGTTCCTAATGCGTCCTAATTACTTGCACTTGTTGTCTCTTGCTTGTCGCTGCCTTACCCCTCTGGGATAGGAATGCACAGGCACAGCACCACTACTTCATAGGTACTGTACCTACCAGGTAGATGCAGTTATCGGTTCGCGCTAGGACAGAAAAGGCTAGGTGGAGTGGATGGTGCGCTAGAACTAGCTAAGTGCCTCTTTCTTTTTCCTTTTTTTTCTTTTCTTTTTTTTTTCTTGCGCCTCCGCTCGTTTTGAAAATTACCCCACTGTCAACCTTACTCACACTCATCCGACCTCCGCGGTAATAACGCGAATGTCACGTATTCACGTAAATACTCTCAGAACTCAGAAACCAAGGAAGAAGATACTCGATAAAACCGGCAGCCGTACCTGCCGTTGCCCTAACTTCTTACATTAGGAAGGAAGGAAGGGGGAGGAAGGGGTGATGGTTGCAGGTTTATGTTTAGAATTCAACGAAGCAATATCCCAAGAACTCTTCCCTTCAAGGGGTAGATCCAATAGGAGATTTACTGATGGGGGGATGGGGGAAACAATCCCTTGTCCTGTCTTGTCTTTGCTTTTTTCTCCCTCAAAGCTCCTCGTCGAGTAAAATGGGTGGTGGTCGGTTTCTCCATGTTTGTCTTTTCTGCCTGAACGCCCTGTAGAAAGGAGCATGAACATGGGGCCGGTCCTATGCAGGGTACGGACGTAGTGAGTCTCTTTTCTGGTTGGTTTCGAGAAAAAAAGGTTCAGATGTTGCCTGAGTTTTCCAGCCGCTGTATGTACAGTACTGCGCTAGACTCAATTAAGCTTAGTGGTAATCCCGTACTGTATGCTGGCTACTGGCATTCGTACCGATGCTGACAATTGACTTTCAGTTTCCTCATTGAGCTCGTAAATACGTCATTCACATTCACCATGATCTGGAAAATCCTCTTTGCTATACTATACTATCGTATACCAGACCATGATTTCATTCCATTCATCCGAAAAGCGACGCAGTCGATACCTTGATGATTTGATGAGGAGGAGAAAAGCCGCCAAAACACGCAAAAAGCAGAATATATACTACCACCCCCGTTGGCCGCCAAATATATGATAGAAGGAACTGTAGAACGACAGCAGAGACTAGACCAGCCCTTTTTTTAAACCAGATGCGCAACACTATCACAGATGCCTGTCAAAGGCAACTCTCATTATTTCGCCATCAGATCGACAAACTGCTCCCATTGGCTCCCGAAGCTGGCATAGTAATTCGTATCGAGATGGGTGATGAACACCTCATCCGCGACCTTGCGCACCTGCTTCACTAGGTTCCGGAAATGCGAGCCCTCCACGCTGGCAGGCACCGAATGCACGACGGCCGTGAGCTGCTGGCGCGTGCTGTTGGGGATCTCCTGGAAGAGCTTAGCCCCCTGGCGGTCCAGGAAGGTCTGGTAAGTCGCCTCGAAGACGACGGTCGAATCAGCGGTGCTCAGGTACCGGGAGTCAGGAATCACGCCGGGGTTGTGGACGACCTGGACAACAAGCGGCGAAAAACGAGTGATGTTAGTCACGAAACGAACGGCGAAATGTCAATAGCGAACGATTGAAAGAAACAACGCAGGTGGCTAGGCTAGTTGGGCTGGACTAGGCTCGAGCCGAGCTAGAAACTAGCCGAGTTTCTCTCTTTCCCATCCATCTTTTTCAAGGGAGAGAAACAACACTGAACAGCCCAAACGGCGATCCGATCCGGACCGGGTGGAAATTCGGGTCATCGAAAAGAAACAAAGGGGGCGGGATTCAACAATGAGCTCTGCGTTGTCGATGATCTTTTTTTTCTCCTTCGATGAGAGGAGAAAAAAAAAATATTCAACCGGCAAAGACCAAAAAATGGACAGTGGAGCAAGGAAAATCATAGAGGGGTGGAGCCGTCTCCAAGATACCGGGAACCGGAATTTTGGTAAGGAAAGTTATGTAAGTAACCATGTATGGGGAGGGACATTGTCCCCGGGCCGGCTGGTAATGAAAATACGTGGAAAACGGAAAGAAACGTCTCACGTACATAATTATCCGGCCCAAGGCCAGGATGGCTCTTCACCACGGCCGTCAGCTCGTGAAGATATGCCAAGGAATTCGCATCGTATTGCTGAGGCGTTTCATCAAAGAATATGCCCCGAACCGCAAGCTTGGGGTTGGAACTGTTGGTCGGCCACGCCGCATAGGTCTCGATGTCGCGGCGCACCAACGAGATGTTGCGATTGGCGTACGTGGTAGCGACATAACCTAGTAGACGAACATTGTCATAGGAAGCGAGCTTAGGAACCTCCCGGGTATAGTTGGCGTCAGGCAAGGCATCGGGCCCAGGGCCGCTACCGGGGTTGACCACCACCGTGAAGTTGACGTCGGGATGTGTAGAGACCCTGTGGCGCTTAGCTGAGTCCGTCATACATTGAAGTTACCTGTATCATGCCACGGGGCAAGCGAGCATGGACCAGGGAAAGCGTATGTATGGTTGGCAGGGGGGGGGGGGGGGGGGGGGGGGGTGGGTTTTTTTTTTTTTTTTTTTTTTTTTTTGGTCGATTTGGGATAACGCTCAAAGAAGCATGAAGACCGGACAAAAACGTACACTTTCTCTAGCGGATCCCAGGCTCCGGGAGCAGGATACACATAGAGCGGAACAAAAACCGAAGCTTTGGGACCCATGCTGTTCTTCTTGTGTAGAGTGACCACAACTGCTGGTGGAATGACGACGGCGAGGATGGCAATGATAACGAAGACGGCGAGGATAACTCGCGAGCGTGTACTGGCGAGACAGCGGCGGTCTCTCACGTGCTTTTCTTGCCCCATCATGATGAACAACGATAGTGGGTGATTATGATGGAACCAGGAGCAGAATAGCTGAAACCGTGCGCACCAACACTTGCGGGCAAGCCAAATTAGTACTGCACTTAGAAGTGGGTTCTGGCTAGTGGTGGTAATGGTGGTAGAAGTGGGCTGGTGGGCTGCTCCATAATAGCGGAGTTGCGGCAGAACCGGGCCTTGAAGGACTAGAATTAAGTAGTAGTCTAGTCAGCCTTCTAAACGTAACCAAATAAACTGGTGCTGAGTGAGAAAAAGAGTAAATTGATCTGATTGAGTGAGTGAGTGAGTGAGTGGGTGAGTAAGGGAATTGGGACTGGGGGCGTGTGGTAAAGAAAAAAAAACACAGCAGGTAAAGCGCAAAAAGAGATGAATGGCGCGCGCGAGCCCAAAATAGAGCGGGGCAGGGTTTCGCCCATGCAGCAAAGCAGCAGCAAAGCAGCAGCAAAATAGCAGTAAGAACCAGCAGCAATAGCAACTACTCCTGCGACTGCGACTGCGACTGCTGTTTCTGCTGCTGTTTCTGCTTTGCTGCTGGAACAATTTCTTTTTCTTTTTCTGGTTTCGCCCCTGCTTTTTTCAATTCTCCATCCAATTTACTTACCTACTTACTGTACTTTCCCTTTCCTTTTCCTTTTCCTCTCTGGTAGTCTTCCCCGTACTCTGGTACTCTCTTGTTTCGTATCGGTGGATATCCGGTGATGTATGATGTGCTCGAAATTGCTGATGCTCTTCCTCTTGCTCTTGCTCTGATTGTTGTTGCTGCTGCTGCAAGTCTCTGTGGAGGCGTCTAGAGTTCGATCGAAGAGTCCAGTCCCAAGTCATCAACCATTATAATAAAAAAATAATTAAAAATAACCATAAAAATAATCACCAAAGAGGCGAGATTCCAACCAACCTGAAGGCTAAGTCAAACCGAATCACTCACTCACGCACTCTGTCAGTCAGTCAGTCTTTCGTCTAGGCCCGATTGTTCCATCCCAATAAGATCTCTCGCTGACATCGTCGACTCTTTATATTTACTTTTTTTTTTCTCTTCCACTCTTTCTCTCTTGTCTTCTGCTTCTTCCAGATCCTCTGGTACCATCGTTCGCTCTCCCCGATTCCTATCCAATTTATTTTATTCCTTTTTTTTTTTCTTGTCCATCCTCTTTTCTTTTTTATAATTAATATTTCTCTTTGGCCATCCTCCTCTTACACCTCGTCTTTTGCTTCCTTTCTCTGATATCCATTCGCTTCGTATGGCCATGTTCCCTGGTTGTAAATAAGCAAAGTCACCGATCACGATATCATCGCCCAACCTAGCTGGCCAGATTCAGCAGCGGTTACATCGGAGAACCATAGCATAGGGCCGCCACTCGTTCTTTCAAAAGAGTATAAGATTTGGGAACTCCTGTCTTTGATCTCATCACGATCCTGTTCGGAGTCACCCACCGTCATCGAACGAACCCTCTCTCGAATAAAAGTCTTTCGTTTCCTTGTCATTGTCTGACCAAAGCTTCCTGATCTGCTTCACCTTCGAAGTTGTACTTCCCATCTTCCCAAACCCCCGCCCTCCTTCATTGCCAATAATGGAGAGCCCTCGACAGTCCGATGCAAGCACTCCGGTGGAGCCCAACTCCCCGGGCTTCGTGGATACGCCAGCGACGCAGTCATCCGTCTTGTTTGATGGCAATCTCGAGGAGTTGCTGCGCAACTTCCCCCTCGATCAGTACATCCTCGTTACAGGGGGTCTCGGGTTCATCGGAAGTCACACAACATTGGAGCTACTCAAAGCCAATTATAATGTAATAGTGATCGACAATCTCAGCAACTCCTTCCAGAGCGTCTTCGACCGCATCAAGCTGCTGGCGTCCAAGCATCATGAGCAACAAGGAACATGCATGCCTTCCTTGCAGCTGCACGCTCATGATTTCCGGGATACTGTAGCTCTTCGGGAGCTTCTCGACCAGTACCAAACCCAATCCAGATGGGGTTCCCCCAAGTCCAAAATCGCCGGAGTCATCCATTTCGCTGCTTACAAAGCAGTGGAAGAGAGCATCAAGAACCCTCTGAAATACTATGCGAACAATGTCAGTGGCCTCATCGACTTTGCTACCACCTTGGGTGACTATGGCATCAAGACCTTTATCTTCTCATCCTCTGCCACCGTGTATGGTACCTTGGCCACCTCTGGCCTGCCGCTGAAAGAGGAACTCTGCGTTCACAAAGACGAGACCTTCATGGACCACAACGGATCCGAGCAACTTGTCCAGGCCGGCTGCACAGGCATCACCAACCCTTACGGCCGCACTAAATGGATTTGCGAGGCCATCTTAGCAGACCTCGCGGCCTCCGATCCAGAATGGACCATTGTCGCTCTCCGGTATTTCAACCCAATTGGATGCGATGAGTCAGGTCTCCTTGGCGAGGATCCCCGCCAAATACCCACCAATCTCCTACCGGTGGTTGTCAAAGTCATGACCGGGCAATATGCGGAACTGCAAATGTTCGGCACAGACTGGGACACTGAGGACGGCACTGCCGTCCGCGACTTCATCCACGTTACCGATCTCGCCCGAGGGCACATCGCTGCTCTCAGTGCCGCCAATGGAGGCAAGTTGGCTGAGAACTTCCGCACCTTCAACCTCGGCACGGGGCGCGGTCATTCTGTGATGGAGGTGGTAAGCACCATGGAAAGCGTGTCTTCCAAGCCCATTCCCCGGAAAGCGGCTGGACGTCGTGCTGGTGATGTTGGCTCGTGCGTTGCAGTGGCAACTAGGTCACAGAACGAGCTCGAGTGGAAAACTGAGAAGACGCTGAAAGATGCATGTGTGAGCTTGTGTAATTTCCTTGATGTCAGTGGCCTCTCTGCATAGGCCCGGATACTGTTTTAATCACCCTGTTTCATCTATGTGGCGCTTGGTTTGGGTTTTGCCTTTCATGATTCTTTCGTCTATCGTCCTGTGACCGTCATAATCTTCCTTCGGTTACCGATTCTTCGTATATCCCCATGATTCCTGTTCGTGTGTTGGGACATAATTCGACAGCCTCAAGCAACTCGTGATATTTTTGCATGATAGAGACGAACGCATTCGCTATTTTCATCTCATCACATAGTACGCACTTGAAACCACTAAACTTGACATCTGACTCTGTTCCAAGCAATCGAAGAGGTTCGTTGAGTGCGATGCCTTCCACGTTCCTTTCATTTGTAGTGTTAGTAGATTGACAAATGTTACACTTTTGCCTTGGAGTTAGTCCCATATGGCTCGAGGACGCTATAATCTGTTATCATGCTTTATGAGCATGAGAAGAGGAGACCCATGCCGTCACGGAATGAGTATGCTTGCTGCAGCCGTCGACAAGCATACGTATCATATCATTGAAGAGATCAGGAGACCTTGGGTAATGATAGAGAGGGGGGATGAGGGGCAGTGAGAAGCATGGGCGATCAAAAGAGCGGAAGGAATGGACGTTCGGGTGAATGATTAGTCAGACTGCCTGCCAACGGCTCATCTTTCGACGTAGACGCAGTCTCTGCAGGTCTTCCCTGCTCTTTATATGTTTAGGTGCGGCGCAGTCAAGCAAGGAAGGCATTCCGGGGAGGTTTATCATGTTCTTATCAGACCTTCGAGGCTAGATAGCGCTGCTCACACGATCATGCTGGAGATGAACATCAGAGACTAGCGCTGACAGCGAGAATGTCTAGAACCAATAGAAGGCTTAACTGTCAGACAAGCAATATGTGAACTCCGGAGAGATTGCGCAGCCTGCCTTAGCTCTGCCCTGTTCTCTCCAGTAATTTGCTTCTTGCGGGACGCAGTTGCAGGCATCGACAAGGAGGCAAAGGTATAACGGCAGTCGACATGCATGGGATGTGAGTGATAATGCACGAGGCAACCAGGGACGGGATGGCATGATGCTCGGTTCCTGCAATGTTCGTTGACATTTCCTGTTAGTCGATATCGGCAGGGAAGTCGAGGATCCATCTGCGGACGGAAATCGTCCGCGCGGGAGCAGCGGTGACAGGGACAGTGGGACTGCTAGACGGTTGGAGCATGCCCCAGCTCTGCCGTTAGAACGCAGTAGTGCATCGACAAGTGCTCAGGATCCATTGACATGGCCGTCAATTCTAGATGCCGCAGATTACCTGCCAGTGGAATGCGCGGGTTCCTTATCTGTCGAATGTCACTTTGGGTTCCAAGATAGCTCGAAGTAGCCGCATTCGTCGCACTCGGAATTGTTTTGTAAGAATAATGCAATGCTTGACTATGGGAGCGTTCAAAAAGCGATGGGATTTCAAATAAGAGTAGAGCGAACATCAAACTCGGGTTGATGGCAAGCTAACATATATAGTAAGAACGCGTCTTGCCGAACTCGAAACCATGAGTATCTGCATTTAGAATCATGATACTCGAAAAAACGAGAGACATCTCGTAAGTTTGACCAGAGTCAAGATCACCAAGCAGATAAGACGCCGCGAGTGACCTCAGAGGCATGATATGTGTTCTGGCAGGACTGTCACGGATCTGAACACGGTTGAGGTGAAGTATATTCGCCGGGCTGCCTGTATCGGTTTATCGCGAAGGTCGGATTCCCGACTGAGTCATCAATCACATGATTTTTAAATACTGATGATTGAGCTATTAGCAGGTGCGCAGGACGCAGTTCAGACTTCGTTGAAATCATGGGCATTAGACACAAAGCTCCTCTTGAGCTCAACTCTCGTCGAAAACTTCACCTATTCTAAAGACACAGGCTGTTTGGACCAAGGAATAGTTGGTAAGTTATTGAATACTGAGTGACACGGTCACGTGTCGGCTCACCTCCGGCTTGGCATCAAATTCATGCCGCAGTTTTCTCGATAAGTGCATTCTCACTGCGTGCCGGTCGGTAGGATTCCATTACACAGCATTCTGATTCAGCGTGCACGGCTTGTCTTGGGGCTGAGGACGGCTTATCACGACTCCGGTGACCGAGCTACTATCATTCATCCTTTCTGTCTTTAGTACAGCCGAAACCTTCCAGACCTCACATCTCAAAATGATCTGCCAGCGATGCCGGACCGGCATCCTGTCTCGATTCCAGCAGCACACGGTTACGTCGCCTGCCCTGTCTGGCGCGCGCCAGCTCTCTCTCCCCATCCAGCGGGCTCAGTTCCGCAACTACAGTGACGGCAAGCCCACCGTGTCCGCCGCACCGCCGCCGCCCAAGCCCCGACAGCCTGGCGTGAGCGACGTGACCGTCGCGTCCGCCGTCTCCTCCGCCACCCCTGGAGTGTCACAACCATTGAGCACCCCCACGGACGGCGTCCACAGTGATGTCCACCCCGGCAAGGCCCGCAAGGTCGTCGAGCGTCCACCGAGCAGCTGCCTTGCTGGCACGAAACTGAACGGGCTCAACTACTTCAAGAACAAGCCTGATCTGCTCGCTCTGGAGGATTCGGAGTACCCCGATTGGCTGTGGGGTTTGTTGGATGAGGGCAAGAAGGGGAAGACCGAGCAGGGTGGCGTTGATCCAAGCAGTAAGGGACCCCTAATAACCAGTGCTACAACAATCGTCTCCAGCTTCGGTTCTCCTTGACTAACACCGTGCTTCTTTCTCCGCCATCACAGCCCTGAACAAGAAGCAGCGCAAGCGCTACGAGAAGAAGATGGCTGCCCGCGCCGCGAACCTCCCTCCCGTGATCCCGATCCACGAACAGGCCAACGATATCACACCCGCCGCCTACAACCGCGCTCAGGCAGAGGCCCAGGATACTCTGGTTGTCGCCTCCGAGAGTCTCGAGAAGCGGACCGAGATCACCCGGAGCGCGAGAGATGCCCGGAGAAAGAGCATCAGAGAGGCCAACTTCCTCCGCGGGTTGTAAAAAATTTATCTTGTGTATCTTTGGCGAATCTGCGATCTTCTCGGTGGGAGGCTTTTCTTCACGTCGGTCGATACTGTCCCGACTTACGACCCACAATGTACAATGGTATTGGCAACCCGGGGAAGGGCTGGACGGCTGGGGAGGCGGGGGGTGACTGCGTATGGAAGAGAGATATTTCTCCTTGTAACTCATATTCTCATTTCTTTTTATCATGTACTATTTCCCAAGAACCAGGCGCGAAATGGAATGCTTTCAACACTTTCACTTATTGCAGACGCAGGCTTCACTTGGAGCGACTTCAAAACCCTCCACTGCACCTCCATGACTTTCCGAAAGCAAGCGAAACACTTTCAACGAGGAATCTCCCAATCCGACTCATCCTTCTCCTCGCCCTGTCCCTCCACCCACGGCAAACAAGCCTCCCACAGCGCCCTGACCTCCCCATTCCCCACCCCGAGCATCTCCACCCAAACCGTCCGATCCCCGCGCTGGAACCACGCCAGAACAGCCACGACCAGAAAGTCCGCATACCCGGGGGTCTTCCCTTCAAAGAAAGGGCCGCCACCGCCACCGCTCGTGTCATCCTCCTTGTTCCCGTGCCGGCCCCGCAGCATCATCACGATGACGGCCATGTCCCGCTTCATGGCGTCGAGCAACCGCTCCACCTCGCGGGCATCCCGGGGCCGGACCTCGGAGAGGGGCTTCCCGAACTGCGCCGAGCGCGTCTTGATGAAGTACTCGCGGCCCCGGGCGTCCAGGAAGTCCGCGACGCGGGGGACGACCAAGGGGACGGCGTTGATCCAGACGGCGCCCATGAGCTTGCTAACGGCCAGCGCGAGCGCGTAGCTGGCGTCGCCGGAGGGGAAGATGGATGGCGTGGTAGGGAAGGCTTGCTCGAGGTGCGTGGCGATGGCGAGCGAGTCCATCAGCGTGCCCGAGGGGCTGGCGGAGAGGGAGGCCGGGTGGCAGATGGCGGGCAGCGTGTAGGGTCGGCCCTCCGCTTGAGGGTGCAGCCCCTTGTGGGAGAGGAAGGGGGCGATGTCCGGGTAGCTGAGGAATGTCTGCGTGTAGGGCAGCTGTTTGTAGTTGAGGACCATCCGGGTCTTGATGGTGTTGGGGGACCAGGCCCGCGCCGACCCTGGTGGTCTGTTAGCATGTGTTGCTTGTTTTGTTTTGTTGTGATGTGGATGAAATGAAGATTGGCTCTCTGTGACTCACCAGAGAGGGCCGACTTAATGTCGAAGAAGTGGATCGGGCTTGAAGTCGACATTGCTTTATTTTCGAGATACAGTACGTCACCTAGTTTGCTATCAGTTGAAGTTCATTCGAGTATGCTATGACGCGGAGGAGGCTTATTTATGGTGGGGAAGTCATCTCTGATTTATCAGCTCCGCCGCCCCAAAGTTAACTAGTAGACACCCTGCTTGCTTATCCGCTCTTCAACCGCGGTCATCTGCCTTGATTCGCACTTTGATGGAGTGAATCATAGTCCAGACTTCTATGTGTGCTTAGTGTGCTTGTGCTTAGGCAGTTGCTTGATTGGTATTAGACATGGGCCATTGAAATTTTCGTTTCTATGAGATGCTATCTATCATTCATCTATTTTTAAGTCATTAAACCCAGTGAAACTCCATAGAGTTTCCCCGAGAAACGATATGTGTGGGCGCTTCGTAAGGTATATACTATGAAAGAGGGCTCAATGGGTGAATCGGAAGTCGAGGCTGCGGGGCCGTTAGAAAAGTATTCGTAATCAATGAGAATAGCCCAGGGGTCTGACCGTTTGTTACCAAGATCCTTGTCGGCGACATCGGCCAGGTATGCCTCTCTCTCGGCACTGGACATAGCGTCCCATATGGCGGCTCTCTGTCTGGATTATAGTCTTAGCATAATAATCAGACAGTGACGTTGGGTGAGCTTACTTGTTACGCCAAATGTAGTAGAGCTTGGCCCCAATAAACACTAATATACTCCATACGGCCATGGCAATCAGTACTTTGTTGCCAGTATGGTAGTATGGCTTGTCCTTCGCTTGATAGATCTGGTAAAGGTTAGCTGACTTTCACCACAGGCTAAGTATTGAAGGCGTAACTCACTTGACTGGCAATGATACTGGACGCTTGCACCATCATGTTGTACACAGAGCTAGCGACCGTTCGTGTCCGGACTGAGCCTGCATTTCTGGACGTCATGGCCACAATGATAGCATGAATATAAGGGGCGCCAATCAATAGAATCAGAATGGCCCATCGCCCCCATGCGCTGGCCCCGTTCGGAAGAGCAACTAGTGCAATGAGTAAAATTAAGCACCAGAATTCCATGACGAGGCCAAGCAACAAACGCTGGTTGAAGCGCTCGGAAATCCAAGTCCAGAACAGAAGGTTAATAATGAAGATAACATAGGCAGGAATGGTGAGAAGGTTCGTCTGGAAGGTACCGAAGCCAAGTGATTTAAGCTCGAGGGTGATATAGTTTGTTGCAGGCGTGTTAGGAATCATCCATGTCAGACCGAGCAAATAGATCGGCCACATATCATAGTCGCATAGAGCAGTCCAAAGCATCTTGAGCGATACAGCCTGCCGATTGTGCATACTTCCCTTACTAGGGTCGTCACGCAGCACGCGGTTGACAAGAATCTTCTCTTCGCGTTCGTTGAACCAGCCGTCTTTACCCCGGAGGCCACCCTTTGTTTGCGTTGGTGATGCAGGCATCCAGAAGATAGCGATGATTCCGATGATTCCAGTGATTAGACCTTCAAATGCGAAGAGGTACCGCCAGCCACCTTTACCATCAGTGTCATGAATATGAAGGAAGCCAACCGCTAGGAAAGCGCTGACAATCGCAGTAGCTTCGTAAGAGACCCAGAAATAACTGAGTCTGACTGGTAGCTCTTTAGATTTGTAGAAAAAGGAAAGGAAGAGAATAGTGTCGGCAATGCTAATAACAGTCAGCTAAAAAGATCAACCTTGGAATTCGACTTTGTCTTACAATCCACCTTCTAGGAGTCCCAGAAGGGCCCGACAGACGAAATATCCGGTCTTATTCTTCAGGAAGGCCTGGCATGCAGCAACCAAGCTCCATGAAACCATCTGGAAGGGGATCCAGCGATCTGGCCCGACCTTCTTGGATAATAACTGCGAAGGCAGCTCGGCAAATAAGAATGTGAGAAGGAAGATGGTCTGCCCGTTGTTGTAGTCATTGGTATTCATTCCCAGATCCGCAAGCATGGTGTCGGAATTGGCTTGGACGACATTGCCTCTGTCGAGTTGGAGCGCAAAGAATGTCACGCATGCAAAAGTGCAAATTCGCCAGTCAATCTGGTTTTTATTAGCTCTATTCGCTGATTGAGAAGCGCTGTCTGGAAATACCTTCTTGACCAGGGTCTTCTCTTCCTCTTCCGTCCACTCAAAGTAGGGATCCCAACGATGTATGCCTTCATACTCCGGGATAGGCTTATAGTACCGAGGATCCTCTGAGGTGTCAAATGCGCCGCCCCCTTTGACACGCTGCACGGCAGCAATTTCGAGGGATGATGTGGACGAGCCTGATGCCACTGCCGTCACGGGGCTCTTTTTAGTGTCATCGCCCGCGGGGACTGTGTCCACGGGGATATCGTGAACATTATCTGAGCCCATCTTGCCAATGGAAAAAAAGCTGATTACTTAGAGGCAAGATATGAAGGCCCTTGTTTGCGACAGTCGAGGAGATTTAAAGAACGAGCGCAGGCCCAAATGAGCTTTTTGATATGCTTCATCCCAAACAGGCGAGCTTAAAGCTTCATCACGCAATCTCTCGGCAATATAAGCAGATAGGCTAACTGCGAGATGATGTTCTGTGGAAAGATTGACGTAGCCAATCATGGCTTGAACTTAATGGTCCAGAAAAAATTCCAGGCATCTCGGGCGATAAGCTCTGGAGTAAAACAGCTCGTGGTAGGGTGGCTCTTGCGTCGAGACCAACATTAAGCGCAGCCATGGCGGCGAGGTCAGGCCGTCAGGGTATGGGCGATGATACATTCTTCGATGTCTTGCAGTCTCATGGGGTGTCCTAAGTGCGATCACGCAAACGAAGCATAAGTGACGTTATGGGGAACAAGTCAGAGGAAGAAGAGAGTCCGGTAGTTGTTAGTGTGAAGTAGTCGTAGAGTAGTCGTGGAGTAGTACTAAGTAGGATTCAAGTCTAGTGTTCGATCTCCGCTGCGGGAAACGGCCGAAGACGCGGCGGGGCCTTAATGGGCCGGGATCGCTCAGGCGGTGGCTAAGTTACGCTTTACCGAGTCGGTACTTCCACGCCTCTTCCCTGCCTTACAATCCCACGATTTCACCATCGCACTGGTCGATGGTGATACGTTTCGTCAGCAATATGGCAACATCTCCTTCAATGCTGATTGGAAGCGAGTATACATAGTACAAGTATACGGCAGAATTCTTCGCGCACTAATCAAGGCCAATGCAGATGCAGTGATGCAGTGAACTGCGATGCGCCCCGGCAAAGATGTGCTTGCCTCGACCCCTCTCTCGTCTACAATTACACCGCGGGCAATATCTTGACCATTGACCAAACAAAACGGATGTCCTTCTAATTTCATCCCTCTCATAAGATGAGGGCGATCTCTATGACTGAATGCGGGTCAGGTGGGGAGTTGAGCTTGTTTGAGCTTTGGAGGGGGAAAGTTGCGCCAGGGACCATGGCTATCACGCCATGCTGCACTAAACCACGTTTGCCTCAGCCAACGTCAACCCTGTGGAACACAGTCTCATTCTCTGGCACTGTTCAAGGTTAACCGAGTTCTGCCATTGTGTATGGGGTACTTTTAACAGGAACAAACTCTGGTGAGGGTTGACTTACTAATTATACGACAGGGAGACCGACAATGGGCCATGACTCCGCCTCTCACATTATCTGATCAACGTCCGCCAATCCTCCTCGAGACGAGCACTGATGCCTATATGTCGTTATCGTTCGAAACCTTGTACCTAACCTGGTACCTCGCACCCCCTTTGCGAACCAGTAATTGCCGGAAGTCACTCGGCCATGCGTACCCCGCAGGAATTGCGTGACGGCGCATCAAGTCTTCGTAAGAAGGATGGCGATTATATATGCCAGAACGTACAGTACTCTTTCCCAAATCAAAGTCCCTCCCAAGAAGGAAGAAACCCATTCTAAACCAATATCATGGCACCATCTATTACTGAGACCTCAACCCTTTCTCTCCGGGCAAAGCCGGTGTCCCACCTGAAGACCGATTCGGGCTTCAACAAAGAGAACTCGATCGGTTATGCAGAGGTCTATAAGCATGACGACGAAGTCCAGGGTACAGAGAAGCAGCCGCCCGCATCGTTCCCGAACTACCTCCCCGTCTGGGATAACGAGACAGAAAGGTTCGGCATCGGCCCTAATTCATGGCCGCCTTTTGACCCTCGCTGACCTTCGTAGATACCCTCCTCTGCAACCATTTGAGCACTATGACCACGGCAAGGATGCAGACCTCTCTTTTGCTGATCTCTTGCCCAAGGACAAAGCTCAAGTGGATGACCTCACTCCCACCATTGGCAGTGAAGTCCGTGGTGTCCAGCTGAGCCAGCTGACGAAGGAAGGCAAGGATCAACTGGCTCGATTCGTCGCCCAAAGAAAGGTTGTCGGTGAGTTGTGACTATTGGTCATCGCCATTCTGCGAGGACCTGTGCTGATGTCGGGCCTCATCAAGCCTTCCGGGACCAGGACTTTGCGCATCTTCCTATCGACAAAGCCCTCGAATGGGGTGGCTACTTTGGCCGACACCACATCCACCAGACATCTGGCGCCCCCAAGGGCTATCCGGAGATTCATCTCGTTCACCGCGGAGCTGATGACACAAGCGGTGCCGACTTTCTCGCCACACACACAAACTCTATCACCTGGCACTCCGATGTAACGTTCGAGAAGCAGCCCCCGGGCACCACCTTCCTGTATCTCCTGGACGGACCGTCAACTGGAGGAGACACTTTGTTCGCGGATATGGCACAGGCATACCGACGCCTCTCGCCCGAATTCCGAAAGAGGCTGCACGGGTTGAAGGCAGTTCACTCTGGTATTGAGCAGGTCAACAACAGCCTCAACAAGGGCGGCATTGCACGACGAGACCCAATCACATCTGAGCATCCCATTGTCCGGACTCATCCAGTAGGTTTATTCTCGGGAAGGATGAGATCTGTGGATGTATGTGTTCTAACATGCTGTCTAGGTTACTGGAGAGAAAGCGCTGTTCGTCAACCCACAGTGTAAGTTTTAAAACACCATGCGTATCACAGAGAAATGAGAGATTAACCAAGCTGCAGTCACTCGCTACATTGTGGGATACAAGAAAGAGGAGTCGGAGTTCCTGCTGAAGTTCCTCTACGACCACATTGCGCTGTCTGCAGATATCCAGACACGGGTCCGCTGGCGTCCTGGCACTGTTGTTGTTTGGGATGTAAGTGCTTCTGAACCACTCTATAACTGAACCCAAGATTGACAAGACTGACTATCACAGAACCGGGTGGCCGCGCATAGTGCGCTTTTTGACTGGGCGGATGGTCAGAGACGACACCTCGCTAGAATTACGCCACAGGCTGAGGCTCCTTATGAGACTCCTTTCGAAGGATAGATGATGTCAGACAATGAACAGCGATACATATAGCCACGAGACAAGGCTACCAGTTTCTCGAGAGATATAGTTAGCGGCATCATGAACAAACAGGGCGAATATGACTTCTTTTGAATGGTACATTTTACAGTATCAACCACTCAGTGGAGTTCATCCAGATACAACAGTGCTTGCACGACAGTTCCAGTGAAGGGTTCAGGCTAAGATTAGCTGTATCCTCATCATGACACAATGGGATATATGGCATTGATCAATTCAGCATTGTCTAATCCGGTAGGACCAGCATTGAGTCGAACTTTATGACATCGCGTAGACCACACAACATCATTATTGAATCAACGCCCTGAGTCCCCACACTCCAGTCAGAACATCGACTATCTTTCTGTCATTACCTTCTTCGACCTCTCACCACCACCACCACCACAACCATCATTACCATACAAAGTCTACCCAGCAAACCTCAAACATCACCGCCAAGATGTCCAACCAGCCGCCCCACGCACCAAGGCACCACCATCAGGGCCAGCACCTAAGCCATCACGCCCCAACCCATCCCCCCAAGAACGACGAAGACACCCCTATTGACCAACTCCGCGCCGAGCTAGGCGCCCAGAGCCTGCAGTTCGGCATCTTCAAGCAGCAGCTCACGAGCCAGCTCACCGCCCTGGTCCAGAACCACAACGCCCTGATCCAGGCGCACAAGACCCTGCAGCAGGAGAACAAGCTCCTGCGCGACGAGGTCGCCCACCAGCGCGCGGAGCTCGCCACTCTGCGGTCCGAGGTGCACGCGGCCGTCGGCGAGTGGAAGAGGGAGATCCGCTGGGCCGGCACCTTCATGCAAGGCATGTGGGACCATATCCAGAAGCTGTGGACGGAATTGCGTACGGTCGATGATAGGGCCCGCAGCGAGCTTTTTGAGTGGTTGAGTGAGTTGGATACTAATTAGGTTAGTTATGGGGGGGAAGAGAGGGAGAGGGAGGTGTAAGGGAGGGGAGGTTCTATCATGGAGATATACGATATACTGCATTGCGGAGGGGTTAATGAGACGGCGTTTGGGGGTAAATCGTTATGGGTCGGAGTCTTCTTGGAAAGGGAGATGTATGTCTTTTAGAGGAGTGTCTTGGAGTTCGGATGATACGGTGTACGGTGTATCACTTTGCTTGTTAGGGTTGTGATGTTGATTTAGGGATTACTGCACTGGAATGCAACTTGCTGGTCTCGAGTCTGGTATTCTTTTTGTAGACTGGTCCATTCTCTTTCTGGAGGGAATGACGTCCTCCTCGACTATAGCATTCTTGACTTCCCTCTTGCCTTCCTGTATATATGACGCAAGATGCTCATCCACCAAGTATACCACTTCCTTGAATAGAGCCCATAGTATCTGTAGTATTTCAAGCGAGGCGCCTCTCTCCTATCTACGAAAGATCTACTTAGTGTCATGCGCAGTAAAATCCGATTCCCTCTCTCCCACCCACAATCCCAAGTCGGCCATTGCGTCGAACACTAGATAGAGAATCATGAAGCTTACTCTCCCCAATCTCCATTTAATAACAGATGAGGTTATGGCCAGCTGATACGTAAACCCCAGCTTTCAGCTGACACGAACCCTGCCCCACCACATAACCATCAGTGCGACTTCAAGTTCTGCCCTGTGGCGGACTGTGTGATCTATGTCGGGATTGCGTATGTGTTCTCACGCAGATCCGAGCTACTATGCAATTCTTACGTGGGGGTTGGTATATCGGTATGCGAGTTTCCCAAACCGTTATATATGTAAAAAGAAATCGATGAGACCATAATATGCTATGCCGCAACAGGATCAAGTCCCCAACTCCCGCTGTGAAGATGAAACAGATAGGACAGACCCTTTTGCAAAACAGCAATAAGAATATGTTTCAATTAGAGGATCAAGAATGTGATAATAAGGTTGGCATTTTGTAGTGACGCTGCGTTGTAGGAAGTAGTAGAGAAGCGTTAGAAGTTACTGATTATTTGTGGAGCTTGAATATGGTGTCAAAGTCGGATGACATACCTCCATCAGCTGGTCTCGTGGCGCAATGGTAGCGCATTAGTTTCCGGTACTAGAGGTTGTGCGTTCGAGTCGCACCGGGATCGATTTTTGCCTATCTCTGAGACCGTCTCTTTCTCGATCAGAGTAAACCAAACCAACCACCTTTATCTGTTTGCTGTCGCTATTTCTTTTGTGGCATACGCTGACAAGGTCCGAACACACCGAGGAACGAAGTACATGACATCAGGCCGTCTGAAATCCAGTCAGGGCCCATGGTTCATATCAGACAAGGCTTATCGATCTATCTTCGGCCCCAACCTGCACACTCGTTCACCACACCAATGTCGCACCTCTGCTTCATCTTCAGCGGTTCCCACTAAGCCAGATGACAGGCAAGCCAATCCAACATTAAGATACCGTTTGAGGTGGTCCGAGGCCAGAACATAGCCCAGACCTAGGTCCGTGTATCGGTGATTAATCCCCATGGACTTGCTTAACTCAACGGGGGGGCCTCTGCAGCCCCCACCGTGAGACCATTTTGCTTAGGTGATATCGATACAGCGAGTGCTCGCCATAAGGGGAATCGGAGTGTCAGAGTACCGTAAGACTCAGAAACATACATGGAACTGACCAGGGAGCCTCCAGCTCAGACCTGGACATAGATAAGAGATAACAGGAGTTGGAAATCTGTTAAAGTCTATCAAGTTGGAAGGATGGGGGCGGAATAAAAGCAGCCTGGCCCAATTCAGAACTCCCGCACACCCGTCTAGGAGAAAGAGTAGAAGGAAACAGTAGGGTCTTATAGGACCACACGCACATAGATTCGTATATACAGGAAGTAGTAAAGGTTTGTTGGCCCTGTGAGTCTCGACAATCCAGAGAGGAAAATGTAGATGAAACGAAGATTGAGGAAATGAGAAGCGTCGCAAAAGTGTACAGGATGAAAAGAAACAAGAAATCGACCAAGGTCGGGAGAAGAACTTCGTGGCAGGAATAGATGCACGATCACCTGGAGCTCAAGCAATAAGACAGCTCGCGCACAACCTTGGCCAGCAAAGCAGGAGCGAGGCTGGTCCGTTATGTCCCGAGGACACCGTGCCGATTGGGGAGTCGAGGCGCAAGAAACCTTGCATATGGAACCGAGAGAGATGGTGACTTTTCCGACCGAAGCGTGTAAGTAAACATTTTCGTTGCCGAGCAGACGGGTACTCTGTTTCAGTTGATTGACGACCCCGGCTATGATACCGGTTTGTAGCCCGATTTACTTCTCCACTCAGTCTGTTTCCAGTTTTGTTGGAAAGAGTCCATCTCTGTCCGCTCCGTGTTCCACTTGGCGTCGTCCAATGCGTGTTCGAGACGACCCTTCTTGCGCTGGCGCACGAAGAACAGGATGAATGCGGCGAGGAGCATAGCTCCGACCGCCGCAGAGCCAGCGTACACACCGATCTTGGCACCGGTGGGCAATTCGGCCCATTTCTGAGCCAGAGTCTTCTCCGGCTCCTTGTTCAATTCCACGGCAGCCGTCGAATTACCCCTGAAGTCTTAGAGTTAGTGGTGCGTCATGGAATATCTCAATGGCGAGGAGGACTTACGTTACGACCTTGATGCTCTCCCACGAGCCCGTATGGTTAGTATATTCGTACTCTTTGCCGGTGTGGAAGTCCTGTACGCGCACTTTCTGGACGACCATGTTGTACGGACCAGCATCATAGTCGATCTCTCCGCCTGCCCACACGATTGTCCCGTGGGGCTCGCTCGGGTCACCACCGGGCCAGATACCATAGCGGAGTGTGCAGGGGGTTTGCGGGTAGTTCTTGCCGTCCAAGGCATCCTCGTACTTCAGCGTGCGCACCAATGTGCCGTCAATCCACCACTCCAGTTTCGCGGCATCCCAGTAGGTAGTGTAGTTGTGGAACTCGGTGTCGGCGTTGGGAACATAGTGGAAGCCTCCGCGATCAAAAGACGTATCGTTACCCTTGCCGAAGTAGTTGGACTGGACTGAGCTGGTATTGTAGCCTACCCACTCCCAGTCGATCTCGTCCAGATCATCGGACTCCAACACGATACTGCTAATCACACCGCCACCTTTGGCCATCTTGACCCAGGACTCAACGACGCCGAAGAAAATGTAGAAGGTCGACTTGATGGTGGGGGAGTCCAGCTTCTTGGCGATGGTGAAATTCGCGCCGGCGTCGGTGATGGCGACATGGCCGTTGGTGGTCTCCCAGATCTTGGAATCGAGCGTCTCGTTGAATTGCCATGAGAAAGTCGTGCCCAAGGCGGGATCCGACGGGCATGTGGCATTGAGGGGGTTGCATGTGGTTGAGGTCTGAGCAGCCACTAAGTAAATCTGGGCCACGATCAGGGCCAGGAGGTTAAGGAAAGACATAATGGACGGTCACGTCCTTTAGGATCACCACGCTTCAGATACTGAGAAGTACGTTCCCCTGGTTTTGTCAAAGATAGTATTCAAGGGCGCAGAGGCGAGTCAGGACACCTGCGGGTCACACACGCTTGCTTCCTGGCAAGATAAGGTGCGATAAAGGGGCGTTTCCTGGCAGTGCACCCGGGGGGGAGTGTTTGAGATCGATTCCTCTAACGGTCCGTAAGGAGTGTGACCGAAAGCGTGGGGAAGAGGAAGAGAGAGGCAGAGTCAAGTCTCAAAAGAATGGCAGTGCGATCGAGTCGCACGAGGAGATTGAAAACCACCCACAAGAAGGGATGAGAGAGGAAAGAGGGATGGAACTGATGCGGAGGAAGAACGGACGGAGGGGAGGGGAAGAAAAAGAGACATTTAATTTACTAGGAACTAGCTGACCCCAACCACAATGACTAGTTTTTTTTTAACCCTTCTTCTTTTTCCTCCTTCTCTCTTTTCTTATCCGATCATAATAGTTAGAATTATGAGTTATTCTTTTTTTAAACCCGAATTGGAGACACGGACAAGGCGCATGTCTCTCATCCAAGCTGCGAGTCTGCAGTCGATGTCACTAGTTTTTGGCCCTAATCATTTCAGGGGCTGCTCCAAACAGGAAACCACCCGACTCATGAAGGGAGACTAGTCCTGAAACAGCCTGGTATGCCACAAATCTACCCTGGTTCGGTTGGCTAGCGTGGTCCCTGGCCCTGAATTTAGTCCAAATGAAGCTTGGTGCCGTCCCCACGACCACTGAAGGGCTCGGATTGTTCCCTGGACCAACATGATTGGGTCGAATAAGGCCGAAGATAGATCCGTACACCAATCAGGGTTCTGCTTCAGGGGAACAAGGGGTTCACTGTCAAACACAAACAGCAACTCCGGGATGAGTCCACAGTGTGAGACCTGCTGGCTGGGAAAGGGAAGAGTTCAACTGATTGAAATGATAAGCGCACCGGTACAGCAGCTGCACAGGAGTTGATCGAGGGATCATCGACCAGGAATGATACTTATGTATCCATGATGAAGCTATGAGTGCTCCTTACTACCTAGAAAGAGCCAATGGCACCGCCACTGCACTCTTTGTTGCTTCAAGTATCGTACCTGCAGCCACTGCCGAGCTCCCTCTGCAATTGCCCATCGAATGACCTTGCGTCCCACCCACCCACCCACCTCGAGGCACATATACTCCACGGTTCCCGAGGGACAATCAACCAAACAAGCACAGCTAAAGGCATGGATTTTCACTCTCCCTGTGAGGATCCATTCTTGGTCTCAGCACGGCACAGAGGGTCAGTGCCGTGGCAGTTCACTTGGACTGGCTGATTGGTTGGTGGCAAGTCATGTAGAGTAGGTTTGCGGCAAACTCAGTACTTCTACTAAGTACGTACCAGTAGATATCGGGATTGCAACGCCGTGAGGGGTGAGAAAAGGGGGGGAGCAACAAGGGTAGAATTGTCATCAGTGTTTGAAATTGTTTTTGCATCCGCACAAACATTCGATCTGCCCACCCCTCTTCAACCCTCCGCAGCCCAACGGTTTGCGCGAGTCTCCCAGAACCACGGCAAGGGAACACAACTGCAGATAAATTCGAAACATGGAGATGTCGTGTAGCCAGAATAGTGCCAAGCCATGCCTACTCCTCCTGTCTAAAAGTGTCTACAGTTGTTGCGATGGACAATCATTGACAGGTTAATCTATTAATGTCACTGCCTACGGATGCGACTTCGACACGAACATGCTCGGCGCTGGACTGTCTATTTTCCAGTACCGACCCACCCCACTTTCGCCCAGATAGGCAGACAGGTTGCATAAAGACCAAGAAGGATAAAAATGGAAAGGATGGAACTGTTCCCACTTGGTAAGAGAACCAAGAACACCACAACTTTGCAGATCACTGATCATGATAGTGAATCTTTCATGTCGGGCAATTTATTAAATTTGATTCATTGAGGGTATTATTATAGCATAAAGGTCATATCCATGTACATACATCGTAGCCATAGGTGGTTCGAAACTCGACAAACACATTAAACCTCCCCCTCCTCGCCCTCCTCCCCCAGCTTTCCCTCCTTCCCTCCTAGCTCCTGCCATTCCTCATCCACTCCCCATCATCAATTGAGATAGACTTTCGCAGGTCTCCTGACCGAGCTCCTCGGTTTCTCCACATAGTAGTATGACGGGCTCCGTCGATGTCGGTGGCGATGGCGCGCTCGGTTGGTAGGCAGATTGGTCTCCCCATAGTCGGGCTCGCTTTCCATCTCATGATTCATGGCACAGAGCTTCCAGAGCCAGAGGAGCAGCAGGGTGCCTGCCATCGTACCGAGGACGATACCCGCGATGCCACCCCCGGAGATGGAATTGGGGCAATTGGAGTCATCCCGACTCTGGAGAAGGTGGATTGGTGCCTGAGGAAGGAGGAAAAGTCAGGTGTCAATTTCCAGCTGGTCATGTTCATGGAAGATTGGACTCGGCCCGCCCGCGCGACGAGATCCACGGAACAGCAGGACTCGACTTACCATGGGTGTGTGGTGGTTGGTGTCAATGTACTGTACTGACTGTACCGTGCACAATTGATATTAAGATCCAATTGCTTTATGGTCCCCTCAATGCAAGCACAACCTCCAGGAAAGAAAGGAAGTCAACTAATAGGAAAACTCAGGAGGGATGGGATTGGAACCATATATCATCATCGTCAACATCATCATCATCTTCTTCTTCTTCTCTTCAACTTCTTGTCCATACGTTCCCGCAGCGGCTGGGCTGGTGTTTCCATTGACGTCAACCGTACGTCTTGGGCCTTGGTCACCCTCTCACAAAACTCCGTTAGTCCCCCCTCCCGCCTCTCACAAACCTCGGCTTGGCTTTCTGGTCTTGATGAGCGGATGGCTTATCTTTCCGATCGCCTGCCAATGGGATCAATTGTAAGCATTGCGCACTGCGCACTGCGAAGTGTCTTGCGCGCATGGATGAGCTTACCTTCACGTGTCGGGTGTGGTGGGGATACCGCGGGATACCTCGCTGCGCGTCATTGGTCCCACTGCCGACTACTACATAGGAAACTCCTATGTAATGCTTTGGGCCTTGTTTTTGGGACTAACTTGCATGAAGTCGCGCAGACGGGGGCTTTGATCTCGTCTGTTCTTTTGTGGTTTCCCCGCATCTGTGAAAAAGTGGACTTCAAGATGGCGTTGTTGAGATGCTAGACTACAATGTGTGTGTGTGTGTGCGCTACGCTCTCGATGTATGGGTAGCACAGTCTCAGTTCTAGATCAGATCGATTGTCTATTTCGAGTTCAGATTCATTAAAGCAACTGGAGGCTAGTAGTTTACTATCATTTCGGGAATCTGTCCTGAACCCCACTTAGCACCAAAAACACTTTACCTGTCGCGCCATCAACCACTAGCCAATGCTTGTGGTTGATGTCTTTTCTTTTCTAGGGTGCACGATATGACATATCCCTCATGGCTCGGGTGTGCTCCTAAAATAGTACCAACACAAACACCTGATATGTGGCTTGTGTAGCCGATGCAGAGGAAACTTTCCCACTCACAATCTCCTATGTCCCGGGGAAGGGGGCACACTGCCGGTCTCCCAAGCCGTCATGTTGGGCCCCAGCTCGAACTCGATCGTGCCCCCACGCGCCATGAGATCCTCGTGCTCGAACCAATTCTTCGTCCAGGCCTGTCCGTTGATTTTCACGCTTTGCACATAATAGCCCTGGTCCAAGCCATTCGCGAGAATCCGAAGTGTCTGGTTGCCGCTGATGGTCATGTTGAGATCCGGGAACCAAGGCGAGGCAATGAGATACACGGGCTGGGTGACCACCGGATAGATCCCAAGCATCTGCCACAAAAGCCATGAATTCATTGCCCCTGCATCGCTGTTGCCGGGGACGCCGTAGAGTGCGTCGTTGAAGCTGCATGGACCGTTAATCGTATCCTTTGGAATATCTCAGTCTGTAGTACTCACTATTTGTATCCGAGGCCCCTCGATCTCTGGACGCTTTTTGCTTGCTTGTTGATGTAATTGTACAGGTAAGGCGTGGCAAAGTCCGGCTCGTTACTTAACCACAGTCATTAGTCTAGTTCTGTTGTTGATTTAAACGAGAATGCGTACCCTATGTTGATAATTGTCGTGATTCCAGCTCCGTTCGATCCGAGGCTTTGCACGGACATATTTGGCGCAAACTGCTGAGTTAGACAGGGACCTCAGGGCGGCGGGGGAATCTTACCATGAGATCGAGTCGAGATTCGAATGTGTCCACGCCCCCCATGAGATCAACCAGAGTCTCCATGTCATGGGGAATGACGAAAGAGTATTCTAGACATTAGGTGCCTGAGTAGACATTCTATTATACCATGGATGTCACTCACCCCAGGGTACGGCTTCATATGTATAGTCCAGCCACTCACACTTGTCGCAGTACCGCGGATCATATGTGCTGCTGTTGAACGTGCCGTTGGAGAACCTAGGTGCCAGAAATCCTGTGAAGTTCAGACTAGACACATCCGGGTTCCATATATTCTGCCATCCAGCGGACCGATTCAAATACTTTTCCTGGTCACCGGGCATCTCTCCCGAGGCGACTTGACTCAGCGCAAAATCATTTAGGCTGTACTCAACGGTCCTGGATACACATCTTGTGTTACGATCTTGTGAGACGTAGCCAAGCTCGAGCCAATCACCCAGGGCGCCGCGCCCCTCTTTGGTGCTGGCCGATGGGTCTGTGGGGTCCCATGTGTTGTATGGAATCACCTCCGCATCGGTCTTCATGGCGGCATAGCCGTCAGTCCAGTTGATTGCCCCGCGAAGACCCTTGATGTATGCATCCGCCAACACATTATCGGCATTGGAGCCGCCTTGGACCAATCCATTCCAGTTTCCTGAGCGTCCATCTGGCAGGAAACCTTGATGCCTTCAGGAGGGAGAAAATATTAGAGCCACTCTTCCTTGGCTATTCCGTGCTGCTCATATCCAGGGATCATACCTCCATATATCGATCAGACCTCGAATCATGGACTCGTAGTAGTCAGGTTGATATATATGGTAAAAACTAATCGTGCAGCGGAAAATATCCCCTGATTGTATACATTAGTGATAGATATCGGAAGAATGTTCCTCATACTGACACATTGTATAAAAGTCGTCCCAGAATGGCTCATTCGACTGCCAGAGAGGATTCTCGCCAGTCCGATCGGACGGCATCAGGTGCATAAAGTAGAGAGAACTGTAGAGCAGCCGCACATGCGTCATGTTCGCTGTTTCGTCCAATGCAACCCGAGTCTTACTGAAAACATCTCGGTTCCATTCTTCCACAGTTGATTGCACCGTGTCATTCAAGTCCCAGGATGGAATCTCTGTTTCAATATAGGCGCGAGCCTTTTCTTCAGAAATGAAGGATACACCAACCCTGGAAATAATTTGAGCGCCGAATGTCGTGTTCCAATTGAAGAGCGCCCCAATGCGATCATTCATGGGTCCTGATGTGGCTTTCTTGTTAGTCAAGTTACCGTATACAGGCTGACTGATACCACCGTTGGCGAAGCTCTGATAACGCGGCATCGGCTCGGTGTTCCTCCCTGAGAAGGTCCAAGCTGTGTCTGGGGCTATAGAAAATTCTCCGTAGAAGTAGACCGTAAACGGCGCACCTGGTTCCCGATCAGACTCTCTGCAGAGAGAGTACTGTTGCAGGCTGGCACTCACCGTTGTTCCAGCCACCGATATACGTCCCATAGCCAGAGTAAGCTCGTCCTTCATCCTCCAATTGGATCTCGCCTGCAACGTAGAATTGCCCATTGGGGTCATTGGGTGACCCAGGAAGATACTTAGGCAAATGTTAGCGATGCAGAAGTTCGAAGCTATATGTGACCTAGGTGTCATACATGGGAAACATCGACCAGTACATGCTTCTCGCCCTCGGGGAAGCTATACTGGATGATTCCAGCATGACGAGAGGCCGAGAGCTCGACCTGAACGCCGTTCTGCAATCTTGTTGCAAAGTAGCCCACGCTGGCTGTATCATTGCCAACCTGAATTGCTTATGAGTCTAGACCGTTGAGCTTGTTCTCTTTCAAGCAGCTTACCCTAGGCTGGGCGTAGGTCAAATTGTTGAGCAGATTCACTGGAGGCGCAATATTTGTGAGCGGCATCTGGGGAATGATTCCATATTTCGGTGCGCCTCCAGTACCACTCTCATGCATCATGGCTAGGTAAGTGGGGAAATGCTAGTCAACGATTGAGGACTATTCATTGAGTGGTCACGTCCACCTACTGATCGCCGTGACATTTCCATCTGGCGTCCACCCCCCGTTGAGGACCGCCAGGCTCCAGTTTGCAGCCGTAGTATCGATACCTACCTTTGCCACGCCGAAAGGCCGCGCTCCTCCCACGAAGATATCGCCTCCTCCATAGCCTTTGCCTGGAAAGGGTCCTTCCGAGCCCATCAGGGCATTCACATATTGGGAGTAATCTTCCTGGATAGCAGCAATCGCCGGTACCAGGACAAATAGCAAAGCTATCAAGTGATGGCAGGTGGGAAAGCAAAGTGATTGCATACTGAGTATACTAAGCAGCTTCCAGAGGATTCTGGAGAAAAAGAACATGGGGCAGGAAAGAGGGGAAATTCACTGGGGTAAAACAGAGCTGCCTTCCAGTTTTATCCCCCGCCGGGGAGGGGAATGCAGACGATCTACGTGGGAACACCTGCATTTCATCCCTAACGTGCTGCAGCGACTGGCCACTGAGATCAAGATGATGCTTGCTTGCTTTAGACCGGCACAGTCGGAATAAAGAGCGAAATGGTCATGTTTTCTCTTCTTCCCCGCATTTCGATTAATGAAGCAAGGGTATCGATATTTGACATACGCACATACAGTACACACTAAACGTCATAGACGTAATCGAAAATCTGCGCTTCTTCCTAATACCAGTAATTATAATTGGCCAACTGAAAGGTCTTGTGGTGAATTTGCACTGCTGCTTATGAAAATCATCTTCGGCCTCGAAGGACTTCACTCATTCTGAGGTAAATGACGGTGTTGCTTGCTTGCATATGCTCGACCAGAAAGCATGTCTCTCAGCCTAAGCCCCACAAGCTGAGTCCGAGAAGTGAAGTTTTATACTTTGTACTTAATGCTTAACTTGAGAAGCTATTTACTGACCTATAGTTAGTTATTTGGTTGGTTTGTGCGGATGACTAAGCTAGTCAAGGCTGCTGCCTTCCCAACCGGGATCTAATCCGATCTCGTCTCCCTTTCGCAAACTGGTCTTCATGACGATCTATCAGCTTATCGATGGCTATGTAGAACTCGAGTCCCTCCAGCAGCACTGACACCATGTTTCAGTGCTCGCATTGCAATAAGACCTACCAAAGAAAGAGCCACCTGCTTCGGCACGAGGCGACGCGTACGCACTCCTCTCCCCCCTCGAGAGCCGGGGAACTCCGAAGCATGGAGGCTAATAAGCCCAGATACTACTGAATCTTTCTCTTCAGTATGTCCTATTTGCAATAAGGCCTTTCAAAAGCAGTGAGTTCTCATTCCTGCCGAGCCCCTTCCCCGTCGATGGGTTATGTCTGACAGGGTTCAGGGAGGTTGCGCGACGACATAGTAAGATATGTGCAAGGAAGTACAACAAACCCCCACCCCCACCGTCTAGGCCTGGCCGGAAGAAACGCTCCTGTGATGAGTGTACCTATTCCAAAACAGCCTGCGACAAGAACACACCATGTTCTCGTTGTAAAGCCCTGGGTCGGCAGTGTTCTTTCGGAAGTGTGGCGTCTTCGCCTACAGAAACTCTCTGCTTGACGCCAGTCCCACCTTCACCAGTATCCTCGCACAGTTCACTCGCAAGCAAGAGGTCGTTTTTCTTTCTCTCTCACTTCACTGACCCAGCTGTGGTGAAGGACAAGCTTGCAATCGCAGAAACAGCAAAAAGCTCTACCAAAAGGAACCTCGATGGCCTCCATCTAAACCTCGAAGATGCACTCAGCCCTTTCTACGCCATGCAGTCATTTATGAGCTTTTCTGCAGCTGCAGATATGTTCTTTCAGCCGTCATTCATAGCAAACCAGTATCCGGTGCTGGATCTCACCTCTGAAGGCGCCTTGTCTTCCGGGCTTGCCAGGCAACTGAATGACCTGATGGTAGAGCTGGTGGAAACATCAAACTCTATGGGTCCTGATAGTGAGGGCCTAAATAGGCCGCTTGATATCTCCGGCTTAATCCCGCTGTTTACAACTTCCAATCTTTCAATTTTCATCTCTGCTTATTTTCAATCCCTCCACTGGCATCTGCCGATTGTACACTTCCCAACATTTGACCCAGGAAATGTGTCAAACTCTCTCCTCATCTCAATCTTTTTGGCCGGAGCAACATACGCGACTTCTCAAGACGGAACTGTCGTGCCACCTGGGCTGCTTGACGTCGCCGAGGAGTATATCTTTCGACGCGTGGCAAATCTTTCGGCAGCATCAATTCATATCAGCCAGCTTTCTCAGTCGTTTCCAGAACTCGAAGTTGTTCAAGCAGCCCTGATAATCGAGATGCTTCAATTTGGACAGGGGAGTATGCAAACAAGACGGCGCATTCGGATCATAAGACACCCGTGTGTCATCTCCACGATACGCTCAATGGGCATTTTCCAATACAAACGGAGTATGACTCCCCAGATCTGCGATGTGCTCACTTGGAGGAAGCTCATAGCGGAGGAAGTCCTTGTACGGTAAGCACCCATAATATTGGCCACTGTCAAAGACATTTATTGAGACACCTTCAGAGTTTCCTGTTGGGCTTTCCTTGCGGACGGATTTCTCACGGTCTGTTTTAACAACCATCCTGCATTGTCTATCTTCGAGATGGATTGTGACTTTCCCTGGAACTCTGCACTATTCGAGGCCGAAAGTACATCTGCGTTTAACGAGCTTGTAACTTCGGACAACGGAGGACGGACCTCACTTCCAACCTTAAGACAATTCATCACCCGCCTACTCGACACAGATATTGGTGAGTTGGTAGCATGGAGCCGATCACTTGCAGCAGAACACACCCTAGTGTTGATGTACGGTATGTGTAATGCCTGTTTGGCCCCTCATGACAGCCTCGCTGATAAGATGTGGGATCAGCGATGCACTCCCTAGCGTTTCAGGCAAGGACCGGCTTACTCGGATGGATCTCACCGAACGCTATCAAGCTCGCTGCAGACAACTGGAAACGGATTTGGGATTCAATTGGTGGCATTTTCGACAAAGAGAAGACACAAAGTCTGGGCTATCCCAAGCATGCAGAAGAGCTTTGGTGGCTTCTAAATGCTACGCTCGACCGAACCGCTGGCCGGGACAAGAGCCTTTGCTACCTAGACACCGCAGCTACTGACGACTTGGGCAGGCTGAATAAGTTTATTCATAATGTTGCGGCGGAAGAAGGAACACCGTGATTGATGTTCATATTATTAATTACAGTACTCATATCATACATCTATGTACAGCATACAACAAAGCCCATACATCCCGGAAACGCCTCGATGGTTTGGATTCCAGCTCCTCTGGTCCATCTTTCCCGACATCATATCTCCTACTCGTTCTTATGCCTCAGTTCGTCGCCCTTGGCTTTGCGATATGTGCCACCTAATCGGTCCCAGAACGTGGTGAATTGCCCATAATTATAGTTGAAGTACAGATGATGCAGCGTGTGACACTCGGGTCCGTTGATTACGGCAGAACGTGAGAGGCATTCAGCATCGTCTAATCAGGTTGTCAGTTATGGTCATGGCGTTTAACAACAATGGAGGGGGGACGTACGGATCGCGAGGGTCCACAAGGTTACGAAGACAAAAAGCCCCAGGTAAGCCCACTTCTGCAGAGGGAACAGCAGTGGGAAGATGTGGTAGGGCAGACTCTGGGCCCAGCCATCGAAAGGGTTGAATGCATAGCTGGCGTACGGTGTCGGCACGACCCACTTGTGATGCTTCTTGTGCAAGAAACGGTAGACGGAAGGATGGTGCTCCCATCTGTGGATCCAGTAGATCCCTGTGTCCGTGAAGAAGATGAAAAGCGGGTATTGAAGATAGGAATACCCGGGGAAGGGCTCCTGGCTGGCGAAGTCATATAGCTTCGACCATCCGCGGATTTCCAGCAAGAAAAATGGAACAGTGAGGATGGACATCACGGGCATGGCAAATAGACCCTGCTTGATCTCCTGTCGGATCTGCTGGTGTAGGATTCGCGGATGCTTCATCAAAGACTTGTCGAATACGGTGTGGTATAGGATCGTGCTGCCAAGGAGGTACACGACAACACCGAAAATCCTTCATCATGACCATTTTGGTTAGCCACTGGATCCGATGACGCTTAAGTTGAGAGCAGCTTACCACATAGTGAAGAATAATGACAGGGCCTGTCTTGGGAGATGGTCACGCTTCCACCGGCTTGCATTGACATACTGAGACGCTTGCAGCGGGTAGTAAAGGCCGATGTGCTGATTGTAAAGGAATTGGGTCTCCATGGTCGCATTGCCCGGATACATCTCATAGCTCGGAAGCACTGCGGCGTAGACCTGGTCGAAGACGAAAGTGTCGAGGATATCAAGCAGGACATCCATGCTGGCGATTGTTGTTGTGCTTGGTCGCGTTTAGGGCTGGCTCATTCCCAGGAAGGTGGATGGTGCTGTTGCTCTATAGGACGAATCAGTCAAATTTCGTTCCTTGCAGGTGGTAATATTGAGTTTAGGCACATGGGAGCTCCTGCAGGATAGGCTATGGGGTTTAGGTTACTCTTGATTTGATTTATATACGGGGTTTACCTACCTACTTTCGGCGATTCCCTACACGGCGATTCCCTACCGCGGGAATTCCCTACCACGGGAGCCCGGGTATTCCAGTCAGACCACTGATTAAGGGGCGACGAACGGTGGCGTGGTGGTGATACGGTTCTTATCCCGTAGTTTACTGGTGGGTTATACACCATAGCCATTGATGGTAAAGGGGTATCTCCTATGGTTGCTACCCTATACTGCTGTATCGTCCACAGACGATTACCGATCAAGCCCCGTTGACCTGTTTCCATGATTTATATTCACAGGTGCCGCCTACCTCATCCGCCTAACTGCACCGATTCAGTCGATCACAATGTCCTCAAAAGGCACTACAGTCAGTTGAGTAGTCATGGAACTAATAATGTGGTAACTGTTTCGCACAAACAGTCTACTGTGTTTGTCGAAGCTCTACTAGCAGAACAATGTGCATTCTTTGCATCTGATATAGAACATGTAGCAAAGTCTCCACATATATCAAATGGCAAGATGGCCGAGTGGTCTAAGGCGCTAGTTTTAGGAATTTCCGAAACACTAGTTCGAAAGAGCGTGGGTTCGAATCCCACTCTTGTCAATTCTTTTTTCTTGTTATCGTTCGAGACAATGTTGTTATATCAATCGCTCCTTTCCATAACATTGTTTTTTTTTTTTTTTTTGCCTTCCTCTAGCCCTATGTAGGCGGCTCAGCTGCCATTTCGTGCGTTGTATGTCATATGTCACCGTCATCAGGCGGTTATGGTTATACCGCCCATATCCTGCATCGGAGAAACTAACCGCCTTCGGCATCCTTCCGAAGGCATGCCCGCCGCACAGCGAGACAATCACGAAAAACCCACCAAAAACCGACGGGCAGAGGGCAGCCACACCAGCCAGGCCAGATTCATACCCCTCGCCAACTCGACCTTCTTCCACCCCCTTCCTCCCACCTCTACCCTCCCTCCACAAGTCTTACTTTCGTCAAAATGGGTGTCACCTTCGACAAGTGCGAGACCCGCCCGGCCAACATTGATGCCATCCTCAACGGCCTCGACAGATACAACCCGGAGACAACCACGGTATTCCAGGACTACGTCGCCCAGCAGTGCGAGGACCGCACCTTCGATTGCTATGCCAACTTGGCCCTGCTGAAGCTGTGAGTCCCCCTTCTTCGCTCATGCGCCCACTATCCTACACACTGCACCTCCTTCCCGAGAACCAAGCGCTCCGACGCGGGGATAAGAATAAATGGTTTTTATATGATGAAGAAAATCTCATTTACAATCACGTTTCCTATTACCTGACACCCTACTATGGGGCATGTCGAGATCTCAATTCTCCTGAAAATGAAAGCCACCCAAGCTTCTATTCACCATACACTGCATCGCTCTCCGCGCCGAGTTTGACGGTACTTGTCATGGCTAACCCGTTCCTCGAATTGTCTTTGATCCAACAGCTACCAATTCAACCCCCACCTTCTCCAGCCCGAGACCGTCACCAACATCCTCGTCAAGGCTCTCACCGTCTTCCCTTCTCCCGCTTTCTCCCTCTGCCTTGCTCTGCTCCCCGCCCACACCCAGCCCTTCCAGTCCTCCAACCCCGAAGCCCAAGCCGCCGCCCAGACCTCCGACTTCGTTGAGTCCGTCCAGAAGCTCGCCCGTCTGTCTACCCTCCTGGAGTCTGCCCAGTACGCCCAGTTCTGGTCCACCCTGAACTCCGACGACCTGTACGCCGATCTGGTCGCTGACGTCGCCGGATTCGAGGAGCTTGTCCGCATTCGCATCGCCGTCGAGGTCGGCAAGGCCTTCCGTGAGGTCAACGCCGAGGTCCTGGAGCAGTGGCTCGACCTCCGTAGCCGTGAGGCTCTCGAGAAGTTCGTCGCCGAGGTCTGCAGCTGGGAGGTCGACGGTGCCGTCATCAAGGTGCCCACGAACAAGGAGAACGAGGCCCGCAGCGAGGTCAAGAGCGAGCGCGTGGGTGTGGATATGTTCGGTCGTGTCATCCGCAGAGGTTTCGAGCAGGCCGCATGAGCGGAAAGTCCCCAAATATCATCATTTCGAGGATTTGCATCGGATTTCCCCCCCTTTTCGAATCATCCAAAAATCGCAACCGTGACGTCTTATTCAAATCTCGTTTCTCTCTTTCGGACCGCTTTTTCCGCCCTTCACATTCTTGCTAATACTTTTTACTTATGTTTCTCCTTGTGCCTTGAAGGTTGATCCGGGGCTCTCGATCTAGCCCCGTTGATCCTTTTCAACCGTCTCATTTCTTCTCCCCTTCTTCCCCCGGTCCATCTGTGAAAGATGCACCGAGAGGAAGAAGGAAGAAGGAAAACCTGGGACAGGCATAATCCGAACTTCACCTATGACTTATGAGTCATGAAGCTCCCAAAATAAGATGATGATGAAACCCCATGGGGAAGAAAAACGGAGAGGGTTAGACCAACATGTGGGGATTAGAAAGAGACAGGGGGACTGGGAAGTCAGGAACCTGGCGCAATCGGCGTTTCGAGTTTTGGTTCGCTGCTTTGCGTGTGTTGATTACCATCTTCGTCATCTACATCTAGATGAATATGTCTCTCTCCCCCGTTGCAACGGTGCCTTTCCATGCATTCAGTTCTTAGTCCCAAGATATCCTTTTTTTATTGTAAAGCAGAAAGGAACAAGAGGCGAGGAAAACAAAAAGAAATCACTCCAACAATCATATAGACGTAATTCAGTGGCATTGTCTGTCGCAATGCTTGATAATAATCGGAGATACTTGTGTCTGGATGCATGTATCATTGGATATACATTTGAATTTCCAGCGAGGCCAAAAAGCTCAATGGCGTCTATGAACATGGTAGAGTATGTATGTATATAGTATATATGGTCATCATCAACATCAAATTATTCATGGGTAAAGCGTTAGGTGTGGGTAGTGGGTGGAAGAAGGGAGGGTTCGGATTTCAGGTTCACACCCGTTTGTCTTTTTCTCCCCATTTGAGGGGACGAAAAAAAGAGTAGAGCGGAATCCATCCATCCATCAATCAATCTATTTAGCAGCCTCCTCCCACTGCACACCCGCCCACTCCTCACGATAGCCCACGACGCCGACCTCCTTCGGTCCACAATCCCGGCCACACACGGCCAACATGATCGTCCCCCACTCCATGCCGGCGTCACCGAGCCCGACGCCCTCCCGGCCGTCCTCGAGCACACTGATGGCGTGCGGCACGAGCTGGAACTCGAACACGCGCTCGCTGCCGCAGTACTCACAGCGCGGGATGCGGCTGGAGAGGGACGCTCCCCCCGTCGTGGCGATGTGCGCGTTGGCGGGCTTGTGCGCGAGGACCTCGTGCAGGCGCTTGCCGATGGCGTCCGTGTGCGAGTAGAGCAACGGGTTGCCGCGGAACTGGTACCGCAGAATCTGCTCGGGGTTGTGGCCCAGCCGGGTGGAGAAGCGCATGAAGGCCTTGTCCAGCTCGGACTCGAAGGCGTCCTTGAGGTCGGCCCCGCCGCTGCCGCCGCCGGTGTCCTCACTGTTGTCGATCGTCACATTGTCCGGGATCGTCGGCGTCGAGGGCCGCGAGAGCGTCTCGTACTCGGCATCGAGGTAGAACCGCGGGTACGGGGCCGGGAAGTCGGAGTCGGCGGGCCACGGGGTGACAGGGCCGGAGGTCTCCTCGGGGGGGGTAATGGTCTTAGATAATGCTGCGGGCGGTGGGGGTGGGGAGGAGACGCGGACTTTGTCGGCGAAGGAATCGGAGAGGGTGTTGGCAGCAGCGGCGGCGGTCGTCGATGCCGGGGTGGATGGTTTGGCGACTAGACCAGGAGAGGGGGCGGGCGCGGCGAACGGGTTGCTGTTGCTGGAGAATGGGTTGCTACTTGCACCAGATCCGCTGGAGGAGAAGGGGTTGGCGTTGGCGGAGACACTGCCTATCAAGGAGGAGGATCCGAATAGACTTGCGCCGAGATCCGGTTTAGGAGCCTCGTTCTTCGTCTTCTCCTCTTCCTTGCTGGGGGCTTCAGTTGGGATCTCCTCCACTTCTTCCTGTTCCTTTGCGCCTCGGGGCTGTTCGCTCTTCACCTTGCGGGTAGCGCGCAGGGCTCTGATGCTGCCGGGTTTGCGGTTGCAGGGTTTCCTGGGACAGGCGAAGATGTACAGACGTCGCTCGTTGTCGGGGAAGTCGTCAGGGAGATCACCGTGCAGTTCGAGGAGGAGAAGCATGGGCGAGTTGCAGACTTTGCATTTGGCGAATTCGCCCGGAGGCGGGGTAGCGTCGTCGAGCCAGGTCTGGGGCAATAACATTCGTCAGTGAGCTTGTTCTTGTAGATGCTTTCTTGTGAAGCGGTGTCCGAGGAGATGTACCGGAGTTCCACCCAGGTGACTGATTGTGTCTTCTAAAATCTCGTCTGCTGCGTAACCCAAGAGCACGCCGGTCTCGGTGAAGTCCCCCTCATCGTCGAAAGATGAGTCGCTGTCATAGGGGTCCATGATCGGTGAGTCAGATCGGTCAAATGTAGCGATATATGAATAAGATAATATGCGCAGTCGCGACGAGGACGTGCAGTTGGCTTCAAGCACAATGCAATGGATCGAGTGGTCCTGTACGAGGCAACTGAGCGATGCGATGATTTTTGGGCAGCTGGGAAAAAAAAAAGCCCGTAGAAAAGCGATAAGCGATAGAGTCCCGAGTCCCGGCCCCAGGCACCTTAGCCTAATCGGGATTAGCTCCTTTGATATGGCTCGATGCATCACCGACGGAGTAACTACAGCCTACTTCTTCTTTTTACTCACTCTCACTGTCTGATGTCTCTCATCGCTTCTGTTCGCGTATAATGACCTGTTGAGTGTGTCTGTTACTGAGTAGAAAAGTGCATATCTCTGTCTGCCGTCGAAGCGTCACAATATCATCATCGAAGGAATCGGTCCCCTGTGCAAGCACGGAACCCATCTCTACTCTATCCATTAAGAAACTTGCTATCATGAAATCCCATCCTAATCGTCCATCATTTGTTTACTTCCTATATACTCAGCTCATATACTATTGGTTCATTCTATGCTTCATTCCTGGCAGCAATGCCGCTAAACAGCAACCCTTGAGCTCGTTCGGAGAGATAGCTCCTAAGAAAGTCGCGGTCATCGGTAACTACTACCATACTCCATTGCAATCCAAGCTTTGATGACTGACATCCCAGGTAGGAGCTGGAGCTGCAGGATCATCGGCTGCATACTCTCTCCGCAAGTACGCTGATGCCCAGCATGTTCCCGTCAACATCACTGTCTTCGAGCGCTCTTCGTATGTTGGAGGCCGCTCAACCACGGTCAACGTCTTCGACCACCCGGGTTATCCGATCGAACTGGGGGCTTCGATCTTTGTCAGCGTCAACTACAACCTGGTGAATGCGTCCAGAGACCTGGGACTCAACGCCCGGAGCGCCAGCTATGAGCGACCCCGAGAGACCGACGACACCATCGGCATCTGGGACGGGGACCAGATGGTGTTCGTGTTCAAAGACACCTCTGGCTGGTGGAACCTGGCCAAGTTGCTCTGGCGATACGGATTGGCACCAGTCAACGCCTACCGACTGATGAAGTCTACCGTCAACAAGTTCCTGCAACTCTACGACGGACCCATGTTCCCTTTCCGGTCCCTCACCCAAGCCACCGAGGCCGTCGGGCTCCTTAACACCGTCGCCGTGCCCGGATTGGAATTCCTGCGGCTCAACCGCATCTCCGATCTCTTCTCCCGCGAGATCGTCCAAGCCAGCACGCGCGTCAACTATGGACAGAACCTAGGCCTCATCCACGGCCTTGAGACGATGGTCTGCCTCGCCACCGACGGCGCCATGGCCATTGAAGGCGGCAACTGGCAGATCTTCGACGGCATGCTCAAGGCCTCCGGGGCCTCCGTGCGTGTGAATCACACCGTCACATCCATCAACTGGGACGCCCAAGGTCAGCAGCACCGTCCCGCAAGCCTCACATTCAAAGCCAGCAGCACCGCTTCTTCAGCTCAGACCGAAGAAGGTTATGATGAAATCATCATCGCCGCCCCTTTCCAGTTCACCGACATCACCACAACCCCACCCCTGCAGACCACCCCCGACGATGTCCCCTTCGTAAAACTGCACGTAACCCTCTTCTCCTCCCCGCACCGCCTCTCGCCAGCCCACTTCAACCTCCCCGGTCCCAACACCCCAGAAACCATCCTCACCACCCTCCCCCACGACCTGGACCCTACTGTAGGCAAAGCTGAAAAGGGCGTCGGCCCCGCCAACTTCTGGAGTATCAGTACCCTCCGCACCGTGGTTGTTCCTCCTCCTCCCCCTTCTCATCCTACTTCTTCGGAATCGGAAAACGACCATCCACAGCAGGAGCACTATGTCTATAAGATCTTCTCCCCGGAACGCCCTACCGCCGCCTTCCTACGCTCGATCCTCGGGCTCGCGGACCCACTAGAGGTCCAGGACATGAAGGAAACTGCCACCACCTCGTCCATCGAAGACCTTCCAAGCAAGGACATCAGTTGGTTCCATGAGAAGGTCTGGCGGCCTTATCCGTTCGTCTATCCGCGAGTGACCTTTGAGGAGATCGCGCTGGCACCCCACGTGTGGTATACCGGGGGCATCGAGAATTTCATCTCGACGATGGAGACGAGCGCGTTGATGGGGAAGAATGTGGCGGCTTTGATGGTGAAGGAGTGGGAGGAACAGAGGGAGAAGGCCGATGTGGCGATGGGGTCAATGGGGTTCAGTCAGGGTGGGGATGGTAAGGTTGAGCTGTGAGGTGTAGACAAACTTGGGGAATAAGTGATTGAAAGAAGGAGCACAGCTTAATGGGTGACGCAGGAGGAACCCCAAAGGCACCTTGAACTACGTATAAACAATCCAAAGAGTGCTACTACCACTGCTACGATATGGAAACAAATGAGAGAAGTTGAACTTCACGAATTATTAGCTCTGAGTTATCTGATACTGATACTAAACTCAGTCAAGGCGGTTAAAGCCTTTGATTTTCAACCACGAACTTTTCCTGTCCTGTTGAAGAAAGTGTTGAAGAAAGCATCCTGGTGCTTATTTTTTTTCTCCTCAAATCATTCACACATGCTCATGCATATCCATGTCCCATGACCCGCGTAAGGTTGAAAAAGCAGTCCTGTATAAAACCCCTGTATAAAACGACACACCGGCTAGATGTTGAACTCGAAAACCAAAACAAAATCATAAAAAGAAGATGTGGTATCATATTGTTGAAGGCTACCCCGGGGCAGTGATCACACTTAGACGGGGAGGGGGAAGGTGCTGGCCCACTGGGCAATCTCCTTGCGGAGCTCGAGGATCTCGGGGACGGTCTCGGAAGCGACCTTGGCCTTGAAGTCCTTGAGCTTGTTGGCGCCCTGGGGCAGCTCGCTCTGGACCTGCTTGCAGATGTTGATGGACTGGTCAATGTAGCGGGCAATGCGCTTGAAGTCGTCCTCGGACATGCCACGGGTGGTCATAGCGGGGGCACCAATGCGGATACCGCAGGGGGTGAGAGCGGACTTGTCACCGGGGATGGAGTTCTTGTTGCAGGCAATGTTGATCTGCTCAAGGACAGCCTCAACACGGGCACCGTCGAGGCTCTTGGGGCGGAGGTCGACGAGGACCATGTGGCTGTCGGTACCGTCAGAGACGAGCTTGTGGCCCAGAACCTTGAACTCATTCTCAAGGGCCTTGGCGTTCTTGATGACCTGCTCCTGGTACAGCTTGAACTCAGGGGAAGCAGCCTGCTTGAGGGCAACGGCGAGGGCAGTGATGGTGTGGTTGTGGGGACCACCCTGGTGACCAGGGAAGACGGAGAAGTTGATGGGACCCTCAAGGTCGTACATGATGTCCTTGCCGGTCTTGGCGTCGTGGCTGCGGACACCCTTGCGGAAGAAGATCATGGCACCACGGGGACCACGGAGGGACTTGTGGGTGGTGGTGGTGACGACATCGGCGTACTCGAAGGGAGAGGGGATGACACCGGCAGCGATCAGACCAGAGATGTGGGCCATGTCGACGACGAGGTAGGCGCCAACCTTGTCGGCGATCTTGCGCATACGCTCGTAGTCAATGAGACGGCAGTAAGCGGAGGTACCAGCGACCAGGATCTTGGGGCGGTAGAGCTCGGCGTTGGCCTCGAGAGTATCGTAGTCAATGATACCAGTCTCAAGGTTGACACGGTAGGGGAAGGTCTCGAAGTAGGTGGAGACAGCAGAGATCCTGCAGGAAACGACGTTAGCAGCTGGTTTCAATTGACAGCAAGAGCTTGCATGAAGCTGAGCAAGCTTTGGAGACGTACTTGCGGGAAGGAGTTTGGTAACCGTGACTCAAGTGACCACCGTGGGGGAGGTCGAGACCCATGAGGCGGTCGTGGGGGCGCATGAGAGCCTGGTAGACCTGGAGGTTGGCAGGGCTTCCACTGAGGCACTGCACGTTGACACCCCACTTCTCGGAGTCAAGGTTGAAGGCCTTGAGGGCACGAGCCTGGCAAGTAAGCTCGATGGCATCGATGTGCTGGTTACCACCATAGTAACGGGCACCGGGATAACCCTCAGAGTACTTGTTGGACATGGGAGAGCCCAGGGCATTGAAGACGGCGTGGGAGGTGAAGTTCTCCGAGGCGATCAGGACAATGGATTCACGCTGACGCTGGATTTCTTTCTCCTGTAGAATTACATGTTAGTATCGTTCTTGACCATTGGTTGTCAACGAGGAATTGAGGGGGAGAACATACCATGATCTGGGCGATCTCAGGGTCGGACTCGACGAGAGACTTCTCCATTTGCTGCACCGATGAGTCAGTCAACTGCTTTGGTTCTTTCTTGAGGACATGGAGTACTTACGTCCCGGTGGGACTGGGGGAGGGCGTAGGTGGCCATTGTGTGTGATGTGAAGATGGAGGAGGGAATGGAAAGGAGAAGAGAGGAAAGAAAAGGATGGGATGAGGAGGAAAAGAAAGAAAGAGAAAGGAAGATTGAAGGGGGAAGGGAGAGGTAGAAGAAGAGGTAGAAAAGAGAGGGAGGATCTGGCGGGGTGGGGGAAAGAAGATGCGCGGCGGCGGACTGGGTCGGGAAGGGAAAAAAGTTGCCTCAGGACGGAGGTCACAGACCAATCTTTCCTCCTTTGAGCCCCGCAGTCCGAACTGGACGACGGGAGGCAAATGAAAAAATGACAAAAAATGACTCCCACTAAGAAAAATCCGGAGGCGGTCGCAAGTCCGGGAACGACATCGGAGCCGTGCTTGCGAAAACCCACCGACTCCTCCGTGGGCTACGGAGTGTCCATTCTATGCGTTCTATGCGTTTAGTCGCCGCTATTATTCATCGCCTGCCACAATCCTTGGGATTTGGAGGCATTTCGCTCGTTTCTGCCAAAAGTCAATCCTGTAGATTGCACATCGTTTCCCTTTTGATTGGTGCTTCAATACGATATTCCGAAGAAATAAATTGTCTAGATTCAAACCAAACCACCAAAACGCCCAAAAAAAATTGGTTGGCTGTAAAACCACGGTCTGACTCACCGTCGCAGGTATCCACTGGAGCTTGCTCGCCGAGCAAGCAAGCAGCACCAGCAATCTATTCCCGAGAGGTGATCGGACCAGGTTACGTCTATGTAGTGCATTGTTTCCAGCCATACGAAAGCTGAATTTCAGGTCACGCACGCAAGCCTTACAAGTAGAGATAATAGTCACAGGAGATTAAAAAGCTTCATTGACTGTCCTTTTGACTTATGCAGACCTCCACCTCTTACAAAGCTCAAAAAAAAAAAAAAGAATCTTTAGTTCACCACTTCGTCTGTCATCAGCTCAATGATAACCCCGAAAGTCCTTCCTTGCAGATCAATATCACCTGATGTACTGCGGGTCTCATTCCAATGCACAATGAGGACCGTGGAGGCCAGAGCGGGGTTGTCAAGCATAATGAACAGCGCTTCCCAGCTGCAAGATCCCTAGAGAGCAGCTTTTGTGAAATATCGTTCAGCCACTAGCATGCTGGTTGCATGGCAAACGTAGGTAAGGGGCAGGACGGCCATGGTGGTCGGTACTATCCAAGTGTCTGCAGTTCTTTCTAGAACAGCAGCGGTGGCAGCTTATTCCCTTGTATTGCTGTGGCTTCAGGTAGAGTCCGCAGGCCTCTTCATAGCGCAGCGACGTTCCATTAACAACAATCTGAGCCAACTGACCGTGCCAACAGCCAGGGGTTCGATGATCGGGCTACTTTGCAGTGTGCTGGGCTATCAAAACCAGTTTCTGTGTTAGACCCAACCCAACCCAACAATCGACATGAGTTCACGTGAATTGAATGATACAGCGGGCCCGAGTATGCATGCTTGATACTAGCCGGCTTCGAGAAGAAGCGTCCTGCTCCATTGGGTTATGACCGAGATCATGGCGGTGCTCCCGCCATCGTTGATGTCCATAGGTCTACCGCTCACAGCCCTCAAGATTCAGTGATTCTGGCTTTGCTCGCGCCCCGAGGACTAGCTCTCCGGCCAAAGTCAGAGATGACTGATTTGAGCTTTGCGATACGGTCCTCGAGCTCCTGGATTTCTACCTCCTGCTCTGTAACAGAGCGGTCAACATCTGGCAAATTCTCCACCACTGCCTGCGCCTTCTGAATTCGGATCTTGATCGAGCTGACCTCGGTCGGGAGATCTTTGATATCGAGCGGTGGGGGTGCATTCGACCCCAAGGCTGCAAGTTCGGCCGAGGCGGAAACCGGTCCAGGTCCTGCGGATGGAACCGTCAACAGCACTCCAGGGTGACCGTGGCTTTCATTCCCAGGTTGTGAGTGAGGCTGGCCAGGAGCACTTGTGGGTTGTCCGACCGGGCCCGAGCCTCCACTGTTGACTTCAGCGGCCCTGACGCCGTTACCAGCTGTCCCGGGGGATGCGAGCAGGCGAAGCAGAAGACCGTGCAATGGCGGAATGATATCGAAAGTCTGCGGGGGCGGAAACGGAACCGCTTGAGGTGTAATGGGGGTGTCCTTCACGATTGGGGTCTCGGGCGCGGAGGGCGGTGGTTTGGCTGCGGGTGTGAAGGCCGTTGGGGATCTGGACGCCATGATCGGAAGAGAACCGGGACGGCGAGAGTCGGCTTAGTGTATTCTTGCGGTTGCAGGATGAAGACTGACAGCAGGCAGGAGTGGGCACTGAGCAAGAGACGAAATATGGGGCCCCTGATTTCGGGTTGCTGGGTAATTGTTTAGGGAAGAGCCGGAACGTGGAGGTAAGTTTTGTTGCGGGCGGACGAGAACGGCAGGAGAAAGAAGTGCCCGTGCCAGAGCAAAGCTGAGCAGTGAGCAGTTGGCGGTTGGCGGTTACCAGAGACTCGAGAGTGACGTCGGGAAGAAAACAACCCCAAAGCGTCACCGGGAAGAAAAAGGAAAAGAGCCCCTCCCCCTCATCCATTCCATCCCAACCCAGTTGTTTTCACCGGGCCAGCCTTTTTACTCCGGTCTCTCCACCAGTCCACCTACTCTTCTTCCTCTTTCGTCCTGTCTTCTTTCTTGATTCTCTTTTTCCTCCTTGCTTCAATTCCTATTCCTAGTTTTCCTTCCCAATTATCCATCTCCAAGTAAGTATACGTCTTTTATCCACTCCCCCCAATCACGATGCTCGGAACTATACGTCGCTACCTTCAAGGTTCCTTTGCCCCGCCGTCGAATTCGCTGACCAGCCAATTTCTATTCAGCATCACTTCACCATGGTTAAGGTTGATCAGAAGGTCGCTTTGAGTAAGTCGATTCCCTCAGAACTGTCTTTGATATCTCAATCGACTAACCCATCTGCTCAGTCGTCATCGATGGCTGGGGTGTCGCCGGGCCCGACTCCCGCAAGGACGGTGATGCCATCCTCGCCGCTGAGACCCCCTTCATGTCTGGCTTCGCTGAGGCCGACTCCAAGACTGCCCAAGGTTACACCGAGCTGGATGCCTCGTCCCTCGCCGTCGGATTGCCCGAGGGACTCATGGGCAACAGCGAGGTTGGCCACTTGAACATCGGTGCTGGCCGTGTTGTCTGGCAGGACAGCGTCCGCATCGACCAGACCCTGAAGAAGGGTGAGCTCAACAAGATCGACAACGTTGTCGCCTCCTTCAAGCGGGCTAAGGAGGGCAACGGCCGTCTGCACCTGTTGGGTCTGGTCTCGGACGGTGGTGTCCACTCCAACATCACTCACCTGGTTGGTCTGCTGAAGGTTGCTAAGGAGTTGGAGATCCCCCAAGTCTTCATCCACTTCTTCGGTGATGGACGTGATACCGACCCCAAGAGTGCCGCCAAGTACATGCAGCAATTGCTTGACCATACTAAGGAAATTGGCATCGGTGAGATCGCTACCGTCGTTGGCCGCTACTGGGCCATGGACCGCGACAAGCGCTGGGACCGTGTCGAGATCGCCATGAAGGGTATCGTCACTGGCGAGGGTGAGGACAGCGAGGATCCCGTCAAGACGATCAACGAGCGCTATGAGAAGAAGGAGACCGACGAGTTCCTCAAGCCTATCATTGTCGGCGGCAAGGACAGACGTGTCCAGGGTATGTTTTCACTTTCTTTCATGGCGTGGATGAATGGCCTTACTGACGGATAATGTTCGACAGACAACGACACCCTGTTCTTCTTCAACTACCGCTCTGACCGTGTTCGTGAGATCACTCAGCTGCTGGGTGACTACGACCGCTCCCCCAAGGCCGACTTCCCTTACCCCAAGGACATCCACATCACCACCATGACCCAGTACAAGACCGATTACACCTTCCCCGTTGCTTTCTCCCCTCAGCACATGGGTAATGTGCTGGCGGAGTGGCTCAGCAAGAAGGACCTCAAGCAGTGCCACGTTGCCGAGACCGAGAAGTATGCCCACGTCACTTTCTTCTTCAACGGTGGTATCGAGAAGCAGTTCGACGGCGAGGTGCGTGACATGATCCCCTCGCCCAAGGTTGCCACCTACGACCTGGACCCCAAGATGAGCGCCAAGGAGGTTGGTGAGAAGATGGCCGAGCGCCTTGGTGAGGGCAAGTTCGAGTTCGTCATGAACAACTTCGCTCCCCCCGACATGGTCGGCCACACCGGTGTCTATGAAGCTGCCATCGAGGGTGTTTCTGCCACCGACAAGGCTATCGGTGTCATTTACGAGGCCTGCAAGAAGAACAACTACATTCTGTTCATCACCGCTGACCATGGGTAAGTTGTGACCCTAACCCCAGTTAATATGATATGAGCTAACAAACCCCGCAGAAACGCCGAGGAGATGCTTAACGAGAAGGGCACCCCTAAGACCTCCCACACCCTCAACAAGGTTCCTTTCGTCATGGCCAACGCCCCCGAGGGTTGGAGCCTCAAGAAGGAGGATGGTGTCCTCGGTGACGTCGCCCCCACCATCCTGGCTGCCTTGGGCGTTGAGCAGCCCGAGGAGATGTCCGGACGCAGTCTTTTGGTTAAGGCATAGATTTAGTGTATAGACTATAGTTCAGGTTTCTAGATACGGCGATTTATGAAGCGATGAATATTAATGGAGCGCCCGAAGGGCATCAAGTGAATTGTAGGAGGGTGATTGGTTGCACACATAGAACAACTGGGATATTAGATTGATAGCTCCCTGGAACCCAGTAATATTACTCCGTACCTTGAGCGATATGATGGTTCTTTCTGTCCCTTTTGGGGGCAATCCCACCGGTGATCGATTGAGGAAGAGGTAAGAAACCACAAAACTGAATCATTGCAAGGGTATCTAAAACCACATACTTTTTCCATCGACAACGAAGAGTAGGCTGGTAAAGGTCCTACACTGGAGATCTCACCGATCGTCTCTCTACATCGCTGTCCGAATTGAATGCAACTGTGCTGCACAGTTGCTGAGGCATCAACCCGCAAGACCACCGACAATGCGAGTGCATCCAGGTCCGTCGTTCTGATGCACAGGTCCCTACCACGCTTAGGAAGTGTGGGGGGGCGGTTCATCCTCAGTCTAGAGCTAACTCATTATACCATCCTCCACCACTCAAGCAGAAGCAGCGGCGGCTTGTTGCTGAACCTGGGTTTGGAACTGAACAATCTGTAGAATCCATCAGAATTGCTTCTAGTCTCAGCTTCAGACCCCAATCAACTCAAAGCTTACCTCAGTACGTTTCTTGTCCGACTTGTCCTGGTTCTCCTGGATTTGTCCCTCGATCCGCTTACTGTAGCTCAACCATTAGACCTCTTTTTGTTTTGTCCACTGTAAGGAATACGGTGGCATACATTTCCTTCTCAATGAACTCCAACCGTCCATTGACAGCCATGACAGCCTCAGTCTTATCCTGCTTCAAGAGGACCGGACCGATCAGCTTATAAATGTTGGACTCGTCATCGAGCGTGTCGAATTCCTTCTGTACGCCCAGGTTCTCTTGTTGCTGGGACTCGAGCTTTTGGCGCGCATCGACAAGACCGTCGAGTTCTGGCAGTGGTGAGGGGTTTCTCGTTAGCAATGAGCTATATGACGCGATGCGCTTAAAACCCAGCCACGGGGCAATCCGAGAGTACACACCAGTCTGCAATTGCTGGAACTCATCCGAGAGCGCCTGCATTTTTTTCTGAGCGTCCGCCATATTTTTGATCGGTAGTTTTATGGTTCTATAGAACTGTTGAGTAGGAGAGAGGGGTTAAAGTAACCAACAGAATAAGCTGGGAGAAGGTGCGGGCGGGCAGCTGCGCGGGCGGCGGCTCGGAGGGGCAAAAACGGCCAGGCGGAGCGGCAGAAAACCAAAGACGGTAAACAACCAACCCACTCGGACGGTTCAGTTCAACTTGTTGCCATCTCAACTTAACCTACCCTCTCTGCTACAATTCGTTTCCCCAGGAAGACATTCAAGAAACTGACTTGGGGGTCTTGCACTGGAACTCCCCGCGATTCCAATCCTTGTGATTTATTCGCAAGACTTTATAGCTACACTGATCTCATCAAGCCAGGGCTACCTACCTACCTCCCTATCAATCAACCAATCAACCCAGCCACTCCTCGGTCTCGGTCTAGTACTGTACCTACTCTCTCCCCGCCTTTCGCCTTTCTCCGTCCTCTGTCCGTGTCCCATCCCTCCCTCCACCACCCCTTCAAAAGCCTCATTACGTAGCCGGGAGAACCAAAAAAAGAACAAAACTGCCTTCGCCTGCCAACCATCTTCCGCTCACCCCTCCCCCACTTTGTTCACATAGCCATGAGCAACACCGACTTCCTCGGCCGGGCAATCGACACCGTCAAAAAGGCCATCGAGAACGACAATGAGGGCGAATATGAGAAGGCCTATCAGCTCTACTACTCCGCCCTGGAGCTGTTCATGCTGGCCCTGAAATGGGAGAAGAACCCCCGCTCCAAGGAGATGATCCGCGCAAAGACCGGCGAATACATGGATCGGGCCGAGAAGCTCAAGAACCATCTCGCCTCGCAGGAGGGGCGGAAAAAGCCGAGCGCAGTGGGCGCGAATGGGAAGGTCGCGCAAGGGAGTGGGAAGGGAGGGTATGTTTTTATTCTTCTGTTTGCTTTGTTGAGAAGAAGAAGATGGAGAAACTCGTTCTTCAATGCGTTCTCTACTTCCTCCTTTAAAGTCATTTTGGGTTGGCTGGATAACTGACAATTGGTCGTTATTACTTGCAAACAGGAAAGAAGATGATGATGGCGAGGATGCCGAAGCGAAGAAGTTACGGTCCGCTCTGGCCGGCGCGATTTTGTCGGATAAACCGAACGTCAAGTGGGAGGATGTCGCAGGTTTGGAGAGCGCGAAGGAGGCCTTGAAGGAGGCGGTCATTTTGCCGATCAAGTTCCCGCATCTGTTCACGGGGAAGAGACAACCGTGGAAGGGTATCTTGCTGTATGGGCCGCCCGGTACGGGTAAATCGTATCTTGCCAAGGCGGTCGCGACGGAGGCGAACAGTACCTTCTTCAGTGTAAGTAGCAGTGACCTGGTGTCCAAGTGGATGGGTGAGAGTGAAAGGTATGGATGCTTGCTCGTGCTGTGAGACTACAAGGCTTTAGGCGCTAACGGTGCCTTTTCCCAGGCTCGTGAAGCAGCTGTTCAACATGGCCCGAGAAAACAAACCCGCCATTATCTTCATTGACGAGGTCGATGCGCTCTGCGGCCCCCGTGGAGAAGGAGAGTCCGAGGCGTCCCGTCGTATCAAGACTGAATTGCTCGTGCAGATGGACGGTGTCGGAAAAGACTCCAGGGGCGTCCTCATCCTCGGTGCGACCAACATCCCGTGGCAGTTGGATGCTGCCATTCGTCGCCGTTTCCAACGGAGAGTCCACATCAGTCTCCCAGATATCAACGCCCGCATGAAGATGTTTATGCTAGCCGTTGGCTCCACGCCGTGTGAGATGACGCAAGCCGATTATCGGACCTTGGCCGAGATGAGCGAGGGCTACTCGGGCAGTGATATCAGCATCGCGGTACAGGATGCGCTAATGCAGCCCATTCGGAAGATTCAGACCGCGACGCACTACAAGAAAGTAAACTTCACTCTGTCTTCCCACATGGTTCAGACATCCGACTAACCACGATTAGGTCATCGTCGACGGTGCAGAGAAGCTCACGCCTTGCTCACCTGGCGATCAGGGCGCCATCGAAATGACATGGACAAGCGTGGACGCAGAGAAGCTCTTGGAGCCACCATTAATCCTCAAAGACTTCATCAAGGCTGTGCGCAACTCCAGACCAACCGTCAGCCAGGAGGATCTTCAAAGAAACTCTGAATGGACGCAAGAATTCGGCAGCGAGGGTGCCTGAGCCCTTGTATCTGCCTATTAAGAACCGCCCCATCCCACTTGTCCGTCTTTAAACCATTGATCCTGATATAGAGTCAAACTTACATGGGACTTAATCTTTCTCGCTGGTTTTTGCACTGAAACGCCGATCTGATTCTCTCTGATTTTCACTACTAACCGAGTTGGATGAACGAAAGGAACGACCTATGCTTATGTGTTTCCATTTGTTTCTATACACTGTTTTTTTTTTTTTTTTTTTTTTTTTTTTTGCCTCTTGTTCTGCCGTCCTTGTGCCTCTTGCGCTGATGTTTCTCTGCAAATCCTTCTCACCATGACTTCGGTGTTAGGAGCTTTTTTTTTTTTTTCTCTCGATTCTCTTCCGATCTGAATATGTGACAAGGCGAGGCGTTACTTGATGCTGTTACTTCGAGTTAAAACACTACTTCTATTTACCATTCATCACTTCTCTTCGGGTTGCCCTCGAAGCATACCTCACGGTTGTCACCTTTGTTATTGGTACAATCAAGAAAGCATTATTGTTAGCATCTTCTGTTGATGAAACCCGGTCTTTGAACCTTGGCAGTTAAACGACGGGTTAAGCGAAACTCGTATCCAGGCTATAAAAACTCATCGCAGATGTATATGCATTCATTCGGCTGGGGGGTTCGTAGCCTAAGACGCACCAACAGCTCGGGTACAGTCTAGGAATGTAAAAGGGTGTAGTTCCATGCACTGAGTCGAAATCAATCAGGCTATTCAAACGAAATCATCCGTCCATCCATCCATCCATCCCAAGGCAAAGAGAAGAACAAGAAAGAAGCCAGAGAGGCACGAAAGCAACGAAAAACGCCATATGAGACCACACAAAAGGCTCATGATACCAGAAAAACACAAACACGTCGGGGAATCTTCTTATCATCAAAGGTGCCGAAATTTCCGGGGGGCAAAGCAAAAGTGAGAACATATGACGGACGCTCTTGACTGGATGTTGAAACTGAACCAAGTCACATACAAAAAAAGCGCGAGTGCAAGTACGAGCAAGGGAGAGGGGGATGAGAAAGATAAAGCATCTATGCAAAATGTTGTTGCCGGAAGGTGGCAGAGTTGACAGGCTGGCTCCGTTCACGACGGGGCTTGAATTTGAGTAACTGTTTCGTCAGTATTTGTTCGACGACTCTCTTCTCTTCACGACCTCGTTCTTGGCCCGTTTCAACCCTTCGCCAATCTTCTTGGTTTTCTTCCAGTCCTGGCTCATTCGTCGCATGCGGACGATGGCTTTGACCATGGAGATGGCGGTCTTGAGTTTCGCCTGTGGGGTCCGGTGGGGGGTGCGGTCTCGGGGCTTGACGCCCATGTCTGAGATCATGCGCAGGTCGGCTTCGTTGCTACAGTGATGCGAAACGATAGAAAGTCAGTTATCTTGTGGCGAGGACTGATCCGTGAAGATGAAAGGGAAGTATACGTACCATGCAACCCGGACGCGCTCGCCCAGCTCCATCAATCCCTTACTCCAAGCCAGATCGCGACGGAATTTCTCCTCTCGCTTTAGACGAGCACGGAGCCAAATGATCTCCTTGCCGAGACCCAGAATTTCCTTGTCGTGTCGTGTCTTGCTGTCGGTTCTGGTTCCCAGCTTCTCCACAAGCTGGTCGTAACGATCCTGCAGAGCCTCGAGTTCCTTGAGAGACGTTTCGGCTCTACGCGCGCAGAACGACCGCTCATCGCGGATTCGGCGCATTTGGGACTTGAGCTCGTTGAGGCGGGCATCACGCTCCGAGACCTTGAGGGCGAGAGCTTCGGCCTCGAGTGTGGATGATTTGAGTAGTTCATGGAGGTCCCGTTGATCTTCTTCTCTCATGGCAGCTCGCTCCAGCTCGCGGTTCTTCTGCTTCACTTCCTTGAGCGCTCGGTGTGCCTCGGACAGTTGCTTCCGCATGTTGCGGAGTTCATCATGGAGCTTGTTTGAGGGTGACGATGAGGGTGATCGGGTTTCGAACTTGTTCATCAAGAATTCATGCAGTTCCCTCTCGAGCTCGGAAATTCTTGCCTTGTAGGCCCGTACGGACGATTTCTGCTCGGCTTCCCGCTGGAGAAGGATCTTCTCACGTCTCCGTGCTTCGTCTAAGCCATGACGAAGCATCGAGAGGTCTGTGTGTGCAGTTGAATGCTCAAGCTCAGGCTCAGTATGCGGATGCTCATGAAGGAGTGTTTCGAGTTCCTGGATACGTCTCTCGAGACGTTGTATCTTACTTTTGGCGAGAGCAAGTTCACGTTCACTGCCCCCGGAAGTTGTAAGTAGCTTATCCTGGAGCTGGTCGATTTCTGCCAAGAGGCGGTTCTCTTCCAGCGTAGCACGCTCAATCTCAGTGCTAAGCTGCTTCTCCAATATCTCCTTCGCCTCAAAAAGCGATGACTTGTCTTCCCTAAGGCGCTTGAGCTCGGCTTCGAGACGCAGAGTCGACTTGCGCAGGTCAATCTTCTCTTTGTCGAAGCGTGTCGTGTCGTCAACCTGGTTTTGGACATGATCAAGTTGACTTTGAAGCTCATCGCGTTCAGCTTCAATCTCGGTAAAAGAAGTCCGCAAGTCGTGCAATTCCACGTGGGCATTAGCAAGCTGATCTCGAAGTCTTTGCTTTTCTGTTAACAGCTTCTGCACCTGACCGTCCTGCTCCAAGGATCCTTTCTGTGTACGACCCTTGACAAATTCCTGTTCTTCTTCCAGGTTTGCTTGCAAGACCACAATCTCATCCTCCAACGCTTGAATTTTCTCTTTGAAAGTCGTCTCTGCGCGTCGTACAAGTCTCAATTCCTCTCTGGTGGACAAGAGTTCGTTCCTCTGTTCATCAATTATCTCTCGCTTTGATGCCAGGTCGTCGTTCAATTCCTTGACCTGTCGACTCAGGACAGCCTCCGAGTCGAAGTGTCGCGTCTTCTCGCTGTCAATGACTTCTTGCAACTTCATCTCTTTTCCAGATAGCGTATGCTCCACTTGTTCGAGCTTCTCAATCGTGCGCTTGAAGCCAGCCGCCTGATCCTCAGCCCTGTCCTTCTGGAGCTGCAAGGTTCGCCTTGCGCTCTCCCATCTGTCCTGTTCAAGCGCAAATTGCCCTTCTTTGTCCTCAATTTCATGATGCAGGGCTTCGATTTCTTCTTGCTGCCTCTCGACTTCTTCCTTGTACTGAGTACGAATAATGTTCGCTTGGTCCAGCGCACGATGTCTTTCGTCCTCGACCGCTTGCTGTAGCTCTCGAATCTTGTTCTGTGCGTTGGCTAAGTCATGCTGTAGACCGCCAGATTCATCCGTTAAAGCGCTGTGTCGGGTTTGTAGCAGTTCCTTCTCATCAGACTTGCGTTGAATTTCATCCAATGCATTCTGCAATTGAGCTGCCAACTTATCACATTCCTGGCGAGAAAGGTCACGTTCCCGTCGTGCCTGTGCGATATCATTGTGAAATTTGCGCTCCTTGTCATCAAAGCTCCGCTGACCATCCCGATACTGCTCTTCGAGACGATTCTCGCTCCGGGCCTTGTTGTCGAGTTCTCTCTTGAGGGTGCTGTTCTCCTGCTGCAGACTCCGCAAGTCCTCCTCAAGCTTGTTCGCTTTCTCTTCGAGCTGACGGGTTAGTCCACTCGTGCTGATAGACTTGTTCGCCATTTCATCATGCAATTCCTGGAGGTCTTGTTGGGCTTGTTCCTTCTCCCTGACAGCCTCTAGTCCGGCGTCTCTCGCTTCCCTCGCTTCTAGCTTGGCTTGGCTTAGCGAATCTTGCAACTCTTCCATTTGCTCTTTCGCACGTTGAAGTTCTGCTTCCAGCTCAGAGAGAGCATCGCGTTCCTTGCCATCTCTATCCTTCAATTCTTCTATCTCCTCGTCACGTTCGTCGATCGTCCGGTCCTTCTGCCTTAGCGATGCTTCCAGATCCTCGATTTCATCTCGGAGTTTCTCCATCTCCCGTGATTGCTGGTCCTTTTCATCTCGCAGCTCCTCTTGGAGCTCTCTGATTTGGTTATCCCGCGCTTCCACCTCCTCCCTCATCAAGTCCATCTCGCGCTGTATTGTGTCGTCCGATTGCCTCCCTCGTGACTTTTCCTTCAGCTCCTGGAATTCGATGCGATAGGATTCGAGTTCGCGCTCGGCCTGTTGGAGGCTCTTCTTGTATCGTGCAATGTCGCGTTGCATGGTCAATTTCGAAACCTTGAGTTCGGTATTTTCCTTCAACGCTGCTTGATTGTGCGAGGGGCCCGCCTTCTCCAGTTGTTCTTGTAAAAAGTGAATTTTCAATTTCAATCCAAAATTGTCTTTCTCGAGTTGGTCAATCAGCTAAGATAGTCAGTAAAAGCTCCGTCAAGAGGGCGAAAGTCCTCTCAAGATGGAGCAATGTTACCTTTTCCTGTTCCCGCAAAGACATCATATTCTGCTGCCCGCCCATACCTCCTTCCCTGGACAGAGCCGGGAGCGGTGTGCTTTGCATGCTACTGTCCTGAGGCATCGGGGTCCGCTGCTCATCCGTCGCGTCTTCCTCATCGATATCCGTCATCTCCATCGACGGCAATCCAGGGGTGTTGACCGCGCTCAACGAGCTCGTTCGCGTATAGCCTGGCGTCTTGGAGCCATGTCTTCGCGTCATGGACACGTTCTTCAGGAAGTTGTTCTTCGTCGCGCTTCTCATCAGGGGGGTAAACTCCCCCTTCGGAATGGCCGTATTTGGGAGCCCGTGTCGACTGTTCAACGCGCTTCTGTTGGCCTTCGGGCCGGAGCCCGCCCGCGGCGTGCTGAGCTTGAAGCCCGCGGGCGAGCGTCTCGCGTTCTCCGCGCCTCCGAACCCCTTGAGCACATCGTTGTCTTTGGATGGCGTGTGGAATGAGTTTTCGACCGAGTCGAGTGCGGTTAGATTTGGTCGACCCACGCTGCGATAGCCGTTGGTGAGATAGGTCGCGTTGCCGTCCACTTCGGTGCGCGGCGTATCGATGTAGGGCCACGGCATTGTTGTCGTCGGGCCGCGAGGAACACGCGATTGTTGCAAAATTGGTCAGCTACGGTAAAATCAAAGTGAGTTCCATTCAAGGAGCGACCACCCCCGACGGCTGAACAATCATTCAGGGCGTCAAAAACACGCGACAAGGTTCTCGTGATAGGGAAGGGAAAAAAGTGGTGGGGAGCAAGATGCGACGATGCGATACGGGAGCTTGCCATGGACGTGTTTTGGGCGGTGAAGAGGACGGATACTGTATTGTTGACATCTAGCCCAATCTGGCTTGGTGTCAACGCTCTCGAGGCGTCGGGCCGGGGAATTTGCCGTTGCTTTTCTGTCCCGCCCAAGTATGAAGTCATGTCCTGCCCGTAATTTATTTCTCACTGCTAATTTTCAGCTCATTCCTAAATCACTCACAATTTAACAGCCCACATTTCGATTTCGCAACAAGTCGGCTTGGGATCCGGTTCTCAGCATGGCGCCCATGTCGGAGGAAGATCTGGAGTGGTTCAAGTCCACCTTTCGTCCCATTCCCAAGCCTGAAATTCCGGACGATACCGTTGATTATGCGCTATATCACATCCCTTCTAGCCCCGCCCCCGCTACGGTCGACGAGGTTGCAGAAACGCGAGCGCGACTGGTCGAGGTGCAAAAAACTGCTGCGGAGCTGACAAAGGACCTGTTGAAGGATTATATCTGGCAGCGCGAAAGTTTCCGGTTGGAGATCACCAAGGATAATGGTATGCGATGCCCATCCATCCATGCCTGGTGCACCCTGGTACTGATTGACTTGCAGGGGTAACATCTTTGCATGGGCGCACCAATTTTGGAGACTCCATCGAAGACGAGTGGGTTATTGTGTACATGTTGCGCGAACTGACCAAGAAGCACAAGGATGTATGGGCCAGAGTCGTGGATGGTGACGGGCAATTCCTTCTTGTGGAGGCCGCTGCCACCTTGCCTGCGTGGCTGGAACCGGACGTCGCTGAGAACAGGGTTTGTCACTGTGCTGTCGGATTCATTATACCCTTCTGGCTTTGCTAACACCTGTATCAATTCCAGGTATGGATCAACAAGGGCGAACTCGTTATCATCAAACCGAAAAATGATAAGAAGGACAGAGTCACGGAGAAATTGTCGTTTACAGATGCGAGGAAGATCATAATGGAGGAACCCGCGCGACTGACGCGCTCGACCATGATACAAGAGGAAGCATTTTATCGTCTCCGCAATTACCCTAAACAAATCGACGAGAACCTCCATTCCGCATTGGTCACCATCCCCCGCAAGGTCGCTTTCTTGCTGCATCAGAAACCCGCCTATATATCTGCGGCCGTAGAGGCCTTTTACCTCAGAGACCCGATCGCATTACGGCCATTGCGTTCGAAGGACATCAGCAGCTTCATCTTCAAGCCGGAGGACTTCGTTACGGTCAGCGTGCGCTTTACCCGGGTCGGTTACGCACAACTTAAAAGTCAAGACTTTCCCATTCCCAAGTCCTGGGCCGAGAAGTTGCCGCCGAAGGACGATCAAACAGCCTATGGACGGGCAGAAATAGGCATGAAGCTGGCTTGCGGGTTTGAAATGCTCCTCAACGACCCTCAAAACCAGGATAAAGCCACAGTGAGAGAAATGAACCTCATCCTGGAAGATCTGGACACTGGAGACGAGCAGTTACCGACAGATGAAGAGATACAAACCTGGGACCAACGGGAAGATGACGAGAAGTGGCTAGATATCAGCTTTGAGGATCTAGACCAGGAACTGAAAGGCAAGGGAAAGGGCAACGACGACGACTCGCGTGCACGGGGTGCTTTTGGTGACTCCAATGCACAGGAGAATTTGCAGCGCATCGTGGCACAGTTTGAAAAATTCCTCAATGACGACTCAGCTGGCTTCGAGGGAGCGGAATTTATCGACGACTTCAGCTCGGACGAAGATGATGTAGATGATGATGAAGATGAGCTGAGCGACGAGGGCGAAGATAAAGAAGCGTCGTTCAATGAAGAGGAGTTTTCAAGAATGATGGCGGAAATGATGGGAATGCCGTCTGGCTCAGGCCACGGCCAGAGGGGCGTATTTGGGCACCCACCGCTCAACAGAGTCCAGGAGCTGGACAATGATTCCGAAGACGACACCGAGCAGATCAAGGAGTTATCAAGACAGATGGAAGCGGAACTTCGAGGTACCGGAGTTCTTGATCTAAACCGCCGGCCTAAGGCAGCTCAAGATCAGCGGAAACTGGGGGAGGGCAAATCGGGCGAGGAAGAAGAGGATGAGATGCCAGATCTAGATGAGGGCGATTCTGATATCAACCTTGCAAAGAATCTGCTTGAGAGTCTCCATGGTCAGGCTGGTGTTGCCGGCCCGGCAGGAAACATGCTCTCTATGATGGGTCTCAAAATGCCGAAGGATGACCGCCATCACTGATTAATCGAAGTCACCAGCTTCGACTTTTAAAATGGTGAGCACTGGTGAGCAAAATCCGTCTTCACGTCTAAATGTAGACATCTGCGCCAATATTCTCACTTTGCGCGAGTGCAGGTGGCCGCAGAATGGCTGTCCTGCTTCCGGAAACAGCTGCAAGCCGAGCAGGCCTTCGCGAATACTAGTGAGTTTCGTGGTAAATGGCCATCGGAGATGATTCCTCCATGTGCCAATACACCAATACCAAAGCATAAGGAACGAGGGAACAGCTGACTCCCTCGTTGATGTTCATGCTCATCTGACCATGGACCGAAGGATCATGGAAAATATGCCTCTAGAAGTATATAGACACGAGGTTGTCATGGTGTGCAAACACATCAGCACACTGACAAGTTGAACCTCTTCATATATATTTGTAAATGTCGTGATGCTTATCGATTGACATATCTTAAATCATGCCATACTCGACTTGACGAGACTTAGTCTTATGATAGTATAATGCACTTCAAGATGCTTATTGGGTTGTAAGATCATCCATCCCATCGATGCTCAGTGACGGATAAACCCGTCCCGAATCCGCTTCTCAACAGCATCACGTGGGATAATAATGTCTTATCGGCTTGGGTGTCGTCAGCCCCGTTTTCCCCCTCTTTCTTCCCCTCTCTCCGACCCCTCTTTGGCCTTCAACGGACTCAATTCCCGGGCGTATTTGAGGTTGTGAGCTGTGCTCTACGGGCCCTCTGGCTTTTTCCATCGTTGACCGATTTACACTACGACCGCTTCGATAGCCGTCAAACATCCTAACCACTAGACCCATTAACCCGGTTCAATATCAAGCAGCCGTGTATCCCGTCAGGTCGGACGGAAGTGACAGCCGTACTCGTCACGATCTTCGATTACCAAGAAAACGAAAGAGCCACAGCCCGGCTGATCCGGCGGCGAGATCAAACAGGAGTAAAACGAACCTAGCCATTCTTACCGCAACCTCAAAGAGCCCCTCCAAGATACAAGAAAGCCCAAGGGAAGATGGCAACGCCGGCCCACTGCTACTATTGCTTCGAGAGCCTCGCAGCCTCCTATCAACGCAAGGAACCCATCGACCTGGCCTCAGTCGAGGAACTGTGGGCCCGCTATGAACAGTTCAAGAAACTCTCCGCGCTGCAGGACACCGAAGACGAGACGGACTACTCGCTCAGCATAGACGACGAGGAGGAGGAGGAACCCGCGGGTGTTGGGGCTCGGAAAATCAAGCTGCCCAGCGTGCACCGATTGCAGTCCAGTTCCAGCTCGACGACGACGCGCCCCTCATCCCTCAACTCCTCGCACTCCACGCTGACCACGTCCACCACACTGACCACCCCAGGGTCCGCCTCGCTCTCCGACACCGCCAGCGGCCGTTCGCGTCGCGAGGAGCCGCCCGAGCCCCAAGAGTACCCGCTCTTCGTCACCTGGAACACGCTCTCGCGCCACGGCCACAAGTCTCTCCGCGGGTGTATCGGGACCTTCGAGGCCCAGGAGCTGTCCGAGGGCCTGCGAGACTACGCTCTTACCTCGTATGGAAACCCACTCCCTCAAAAAAAACTTTCATTCTCGCCACATGAGAATACTGACGAAACCCTCGATAACAGTGCATTCGAAGACACCCGCTTCGCCCCCATCCCTTCCACCCTCCTCCCCTCCCTCTCCTGCTCCCTAACCCTCCTAGGCACCTTCGAACCCTGCACCAACGCCCTCGACTGGATCCTCGGCCTCCACGGCCTCCGCATCTCCTTCATCCACCGCGGCCGTCGCTACGGCGCCACCTACCTCCCCGACGTCGCCGTCGAACAAGGCTGGACCAAGGAGGAGACCGTCAAGAGCCTGATGCAAAAAGCCGGGTGGGACGACCACAGCAGCAGCAGCAGCAGCAGCAGCAACAACAACAATAGCAGCAGTGCCTCCAGGCGGTTCCTCCGGGGCGGGGCCGGCTCGAGTAATAATCATAGTAGTAACAACAGTAGTGGCAGTACGGCGGTCAAGCCGCCATGGGACCAGGTCTCGGATTTCCGGGCAGTCAAGTATCAAGGGCTGAAGGCGAGTTGTACATATGCCGAGTGGCAGGAGTGGCGGCGGTGGGTGCGGGGGCTGGGCGATGGGAGTGAGAAGTTGTTGGTTGGGTGACTTGATCCCCCCGCCCCTCCTCATGGATAGACTTACTTTTGGCTGGGATATTTGGGGTCGAATATCTAATAATGATGATGATAGTGATGATCTAATGATGTGGTTTCAACGTGAAGGGAATGGGGCGCTTCATTGTTGGCGGGGAAGGTTTTTTTGTTTTTGTTTTTTTGTGGATAGGATTAAGACATACACTTCATTTTCTTCGAGCTCAACGAAACATCGGCCGCTGAGGATAAAAGTTCGTAGTTGTCAGGCACAGATCTGGATTTTGGAACCAGTATGCATATTGGTGGGATTATATTGGTAGAATCGACCAGAGAGACATCAATATATATCAGCCAAGAAGCGAGGGAACAAGCAAGGAACAACGGAAAGAGGTATCTAGGCTATATTGAGCATCCGACAGACACAACACATGTGATTAAGTCATATCATCTCTTCGCAGATTTGCTCCACAACCCTGCCACCGTCTCCTTGACCTTACGTTCTTGGGCCCGAATCTGCTCATCCGTCTGACCACGGGCATTGCCCCGTCCGTCGATTTCCATCTCCCCATCGTGATCGGCACGGTCGCCCTGGTGATGGGGATGATACTGCTGTTCCTCGTAGACGTCGTTCCCGACGACACGCTCGGGCTTGGGATCGACGCTCATAACGCCGTCCATCATGAGCCCTCCTCCCTCGCGGAGCTTGTTGATGGCCCGCACCGTGTCGATGGCCTTGTGAAGCGTGCGTCGTGCGTTGAAGTTCTTTTTCAAAGTCGGCAGGAGATCCTCGCCCGAGCCGAACTTGTCGACGTCTGTGTCGTAGGGCGGGTTGACCCAGGCATGTTGCAGGGCGGCGTGAGCCGTCATTCGCGCGGCGGGGTCGATGGTCAGGCAGCGTTTAATGAAGTCGCGCGCCTCGGGCGAGACGCCGCGCCAGTACTCAAGAGGCGTGAAGGAATAGTCGGCTGCAAGGATGGCCTGCATCTCTTCCAGGTTGGAGTCGCGGTCGAAGGGGGTATAGCCGCAGAGTAAGAAGTAGGTGATGACACCAATGGCCCAGATATCTCTGCATAAGGCAACTGGTCAGATACTTTTGGTATGAAGATGGATAAGTGCAGGGTGCCCGGGATGAGAATCTTTCCCCCGACTGTAAAAGACGTACACTGGTTTTCCATGGCCGCTTTTCTTGAAGATCTCGGGTGCCATATACCCAGGCGTACCGCATGTCGTGGTGAGAACGTGGAACTGCTCCTCGTCCATGATCCGGGACAGGCCAAAGTCTGCAATTAACAGATCTGCGTTGTCCTCGGGAGTCCGGAACAGGAGGTTTTCTGGCTTGAGATCGCGATGAACGATGCCATGGTCATGTAAATACGCAACCGCAGACAAGATCGCACGGATGAGATCCGCTGCGTCGGATTCGTAGTAGCTTCCTTTTCGACAGATACGGTCGAAGAGCTCTCCACCGAGCGCAAGGTCAGTAACCAGGTAAACTGAAGAATAGATTAGCGTCCAAGCCCTGCGCTTTTCGAACCCAGTGCTAGGGGATAACACACGATTGTTCATGGTCTCAAAATAGTCAACCAGGGTCAGTATGTTTTGGTGACCCATCGATACTCTCTTTAGCACTGCGATCTCATTCCGGACCTGTCAAGGTGCATAGATCGCCCATACTATTAGCCTCTGTGCGATCGTATTTGTGCATCCCCATCTGGCGGTGCTTGTTCAAGAAGAATTACCATGTGCTCGCGCCCAGCCATCAGGCGTTTATTGATCACCTTCGCCGCATAGTAACGGCCCGTATCGATATGCACGCATTCCTTAACCACAGAATAGGAACCGGCGCCTAGCGTCTTGCCAGTCTTGTACCGACAAGGTTGGACCTTGGGGCGCTGGGTTGTTTGCGCTGGTGATGCCATGGATCCAGACCAATGTAGAAATCTGATGGATGTATAGAGTCGATAGAAGAGGGCAATAGAGGCAAGGAACGACAACAGCCGCTCAGCGGAGACAGCGAGGAGGAGAAAGTGAGCTGATAAGTAAAGTGCCTGTGAAACGCGGCCCCGCAGTCAGCTTAAAGTGAACGGAGAACAGCAGCAGCAACAACACAACGGCGACCCTGAAGAAACGGCTGGATATGGGAAGATCGGCGTACAGTGGGAACAGACTTCCGAGCTCTCGTCCGAGCAGGGAGATGTTGCTATCCGTTTGGGAAAAGGGGGAGAGAAGAGGGAGGGACTGCTTCGTCCTATCGCGATCGGCTTGGGTGGTGGGGAGTGCATCCGACTGCGGGGTCCGCGGTGGAAACTTGGCCACTGACGGGTCAGGTACTCGAGTACTCGAGTACGATTGTATGAATTGACTGAAAAAGGGGTAATTATGAATCCGTGTATCCGTGTGTCTAGGTAGGTAGTCTAAATGTTAAAGAAGAAAAGAAGCAGCTGTCGGAAGTCGGATGTGATCGAGGTTGTGAGGTCGATCGAGCATTCGACTGCGGATTACCTTACACCTTACCTTATCCTTTTGAGTCGAGTTCAGTTAGTTGTTTGGATGGCGCACGTGCAACCCTACACTACAGTACAAATCGCATGGAAAACAACCAGAGAACATTTAGCCACAATCCAGTACTATGTATGCACTTGATCTATAACTATATACACAAAAGCTCATGCGCAAGGCTATGCTAACCGCCCCTTGAACGCCAAGGTATCCAAAGCTATTGTCCCATCCTATCAGAATTTACCAAACAGGGTATTGTCGCCAACAAACCTAACGCTTAGCACAAAGACCCAACCTGAACCATACTACATCTGTTCTAGAACTTCCCCCACGACAGTCTCCAGCAGCTTGAGGTTGTGGAACTTCGCAACACTATCGAGGAGTCGTAGCTTCTTCTCAATCTCTGCGCGGTTCATCGTTTCCACCCACACCCCGCTGCACGAACAATGCTCCATGAAATCACTGATCTTCAATCCCCCACACTTGGAGCATTTGAGGTCCTGAGTTTGCCAGCCAACAATAAATCCTTGCACCTGACCAATGAGGGTCTCCTCCTGGGCGAGCCGGTCATACTCGCTTTGACAAAAGGGACAGCGCCAAGGTTTCACCGCAGATTTATTCGACTCCGTGCCAGGATCAGGAAGCACATCTTCATCTCGGCACAGGTCCAGGTCTCTAATCAGACAACAGGCGTTGCAGGTGAGCTCAGGGAGTTTCAAGCTTGCTCCGGGGTTCTCGAATCGACCCTCTTTGCTGAATTCACGAATCTCGAACAGCGCAAGTAGCTCCCGACGCAGCAGTCGTGTCTCCATTGTGGTTGTCTTGGAAAGACTGAGTACCTGCATCAGCAGCTTGACCAATTCCAGAACTGGGTTGCGTTTCTCGTCATTGGGGTTCGAAAGCACACCAGGAAGGACAGGGAAAGCATAGTCGGATGCCAGCTCCGGGTGTAGCAATTCATCCCGCTGTCGGCGAATTAGACCTGTGATCTGTTTCTTCAACGGTTTAGAAAACTTCTCGGCGAGAATAGCCGAGATCTCTTCACTTTCTTCATCGCTGGGGCGCCCGATGGGTATCTGCGTCATTCGAGGAGTCGATGAGTCGTTATCAGGGCGTTTCAGACCGTGCATCAATTCGATATATTCAACCACCCAGTCATGGAAGATAGTTTGCATGGGTGTGGGTAGGAAGCGACTAAGCTGCCAATGCATGACCGTCTCCAATGGCTGCTCGTCGGACTCGGCCACTTCCTGACATCCTTTGCCACCATAATTGTATTCATCGTACCAGAGTAAATAGTCCCAGTATTCCTTGATCTCGAGGTCGATGAAGTGGAAGGACGGATTAGCCCGGATGGACTTTAGGACGTACTGGCTGAATGCATATGCGTTGCCGACTTCCGTCTTGGTGGTGTGGAGTAGAAGGCGAGTGGAGCTTGCGAAGATGATGTTTGCACCCACCCGTCGAAATTCGGCCATCAGTCTCTGGAACGATTTCCTTGACAACATGCGCACATAATGGTGCAATGATTGATCATATAGACAGGAAGCAGGACTTTCCACCCATCGAATCAGATGCTGCACCATGATATCGGCCATACTGTTTCCATCACAAGCCTCAGTCCACCAGTTCTTCACCATTTCCCGCAGAACAACGGCTCCGGCTGAAGTGAATGCCTTCTCTGAGTAAAGCACCCCTCCATTTGCGTCAGCTGATGTGCCAGATGATGCCAGCAGTGTATCTGCTCCCTCCATTTCGTTGATGATGGATGAGGTCAGAATCGTGTTGATGGCGAGGTTGCGCACTTCAAGCTCGATACACACAGTTGTATATGCGTTCGGCATATTTACGGACGGCATTGGAACTTTTTCCAGAGGGCCTGTTATGTCGTCTTTCTCATAGCCGGCATGGTCAGGCCTGGGGTTTGAGGACCACCAAAGCACAACGTTATTCTGTTGAAGACGCCTGGCATAGGAGATATCGATCATGAAGCGAGGATCATCATTCTCCAGATTGCAGAGAGGAACATCACCGTACCTGGCGAGCAAGGTCATATGCTGCACCCAAGCAGAGAGATAAAGATAATGTGTAACCAAGCGCCGGGCAACAAAAGTCTGCCAACCTAAGGGCGGAAGTTCCATGTCTGAAACCTCGGGCTTCACAGGTAAAATAGGGTAATCCTTCAATATGGGCACGTCGTGACACAGACGGCTTCTTTGATGAGACTGAATGACCATGATGGCAGGCTGAGTCTCTTCGGATCTCAGTTTCTTGATCAGATCTCCCACCTCCAAATGAGCTTTCCTTCTTGTGGTCACCTGCGTGGTCTTGAAATGAAGCTTCTCCTGATACTCGAAAGCAGTTTGTGTGTCGTCCGCAGATAAGTTCTGCAGTCTGCGCGCACGAAGTTCCGCGTAAATCTTATCGACGTTTGGAAGGCCTTGGACGTCCCGGGTACGATTAAGAATCACGATGTGAGCCTCGTTCTTTGTCGTGGAGAAAATAGCAAATATGTGCCTGTCACCAGAGGCAACATGATAAAGATAGTGGTAGGCCATGGGAGCGTCTAGCAGATAAGGATGATCGGTATTCGTACGACAGAGAGTTGAGAGGTCAAATCCCTTGTCCAAGCCTTCTCCGAGAACGCCTCGCTGTTCCTCATCAAATGTGCAAATACTGCCGAGTTTGAGGACGGCACGAACGGTGAGAGGAATGCTCCTTTCATAAACACCTTCGACACTGGGGTGTTGCAGAAGGATATCGATCTTGTTGGCTTCGCGAATGTATGTCTCCTCCGATAATGTCAACTTGAACAAATGAACTGACGGATGTCCATTTGGTAGTGTATGGTTGACTTTCTCAACTTCACAGTCAGGGACATCCACATCCGGAAGAGAATCTTGTTTCAGGTTGACGTATATTTTTCGGGGAACCTTAACAGTGAGTGCGTGGACTTTGCGATCGATCAGGACAAATGCTCGCACGATGCCAGGCCGTGATGTTTCAGCAAGCTGTAAGACCTGCCATGTATTGATATACAATAGCTCCGCCTGGTTGCGGAAAAGATTGCTCAAGGAATCGGTAGCAACATTGACCCTCTCTCCGAACAGCTGACGACGACGGATCCGAGCCTGTTTTTGGATTTTCCATTTCTGCTTCTGATACTTCAGGAATCCAACGTAATCATCTGTGATCGATGGCATCTTGGCTGGTAAAGTAGCAAACGGATCGAGGGAGGTCTTGGGAAGACCTTCTGGGTGCTTTCTTTTTTGAGAAACCTTGCTTTCAGGTGACGATTTCGACTTCTGTGTGGAGTTGCCAATCACCTCATCCAGGTCACCAGCATGTTGGACGCGATGGTCAAGGATGTTTGTGGAGATGTCTGTCAATGGGGTCTTCTCTGACCGGGTGAACATATCCGTCATTTTCGTTTGCTTGAATTTGTCATCCTTCTGATTGATCCGCCTCTGCAGCCAGTCCGGATGTGCCACTCTGGGCACAGGGTTTCGAATCTTTTGTAGGGCAGCTGGGATAGTGATGAGCTTCTGCACCACAGAGCCCAGGCGCTCGAGATAGTAATCCCAGTCAATGACAGTTCGAGGATCCATATCACCAGGGTCATCTTTCAGCCACTTTCGTAAGAAGAAGCGTTTGACACTTTCCTCGGCTGAGAAAATGGCCACAGGAATGGCTCGCTCAGTTACAGGAGTGTTCCTTGGCCTCGAAGAAATGATATACTTGCAGTTCAAGCCCTTATCTTTGACCATTTGTTCTCCCAAGAATTCTGCAAGGCGCCGAGCGGTTGTAATAGATGTCGACTTCTGGTTCCCATATTCCTCGAGCGTCTTGGTCATGCTTCTGTTCTCAGAAATGAGCTCAATCAGTTCCTCATCAGCCAGAGTCGCACCATGCTCGTACAGCACGTCTAACCACCGATCAGCCACTTTTGCTACTGCAGCGTAAGTCTCGGTAAGCGTAGACCCTTCTAAAAAGAAGCGGAAAATCTGGGTCTGGAAAATCTTGATGAGCTTCAGCTCTCCTCGACGCTTGACCTCGAAACCCTTCAGTTCCGCCAGAGACCCGTCATGATTGAAAACAGCATAACGTTTCTTCAAGTTCTTATCTTCCTCCTTGGAAGTGGGCAGAATCATCGCTCTGTACGGCCCGTCAACCTCAAAGAAGATAGAGTTGTCGCTGTGGGTTTCATATCTGAATGAAGCTGGGTCGACAAGAGTCTGATATTGGTGGTTGGTGTAGCTTCCGTGCACAAGGTGGTTGAGCATGACACAGGGATAGGAGATACCAAGCTTTTTGCCGTTTTTTAAAGTGAAGGTGAAGTTCTCGGGAAACGAACCAGGAAGCATACACCAGATACCGTCAGTATCGAGCTCAAGAGGGCGACCGATACGTTCAACCAACTCTCGTGCCATCTGAATAATGCGAGCTCCGGTCAAACATGTCACGCCAGCCATTTCCATGGAATACCATCGAGAACCCTTTCTCATCACATAACCGTAGAAACTGTTTAGAATGACTTTGTGGGCGAGCTGCAGGGAGTCGTACAAGATAATCATCTTCTTCGCCTCATCGATTTCTGCAGCCGATGCACCAGATGATTTCAGGGCCTCAGTCTTGCCTTTCCAAACCTTCTGCTTCCCCTTGAAGTCATATCTTCGATCACGGAAACTGCGAACAGTGTCGACATAGAACGGATTCTCCCGCTGACAAATGATAGCCTCTCTGACTATCGTCTTGCTATCGTGAATCTTGTGATAGATCTTCTTACTGTAATCCTGCAGTCTCTTTTTGACGATACCGGCTTGCTCTTCAATACTCAAGTCACCAAACATCCTCATTGGGCTATTTTTATATCTTCCGGGGAACTTCTCGTTCGAAACTGCATGGCGAATCATGTTGTACTCGTCGCGTTTGGCAGGAAGAAATTCACCTCTCCAAGCCCATGGCATTCGTCTGTCGCAGGTCTTGCCGGGCCGGTTGAAATCACAAGCGGCACAGTTGGACTCTTCAATCATGGAGTCTGGTTGCAGCCGGTTTGTGATCATGATGTTCGGATACATGGAAGCCACATCCAAGTGGTAAATGAAAGGAACCTCATCCCTATGCGGCTTCTCTTTGAGGGCCATCAACTTATCAGAAATCTGTTTCTTGACCTCGTCGTAATTGGTGACATCATCCATTGATTTCTTCTCTTCGACCTCGATGCTAAATTTCAGAGCCGCATCGAGATCACGGAGAAGTTCATCCACAGCAGCCGGGTCTACCTTGAAGGTAACTGGTATGTCGCTTCGGAAAACACCAGCCTCAATACTTTCGACGTGCCCTCCAACATAAGTCTCCGACTCGAGCAGATGGCCTTCATAGAAAGCTTCTGAGGGATCTTTATGCTTGTTGGGTAGGACGATATTGCCCTGGTATGCTTGCACCATCAGAAGCATTTCGCAAAGCGTTCCAGTTCCCTTCCTCAGAGTGTCGTCTGGATTCAAAGGCAGAATTGTGCAAAGGGAGAAGATGAAAGGGTGGACATATTTCATATACAAGTAGTATGTTGCGACGGCATCGGACACCGAGTACTCCGCCAAAGTCTGCGGGCGCTCACTGGCGTACGGAGTCATCAATTCTGGATCTAGCTCGTCAGGATCGTATCCAAGCTTCGCGACGGTGACAGCTTTCAAGCCACGACTTCCTTGAGGAAGATAACTGTCACGATTGACCCAAGCGAAGCAGTCCATGTGCACACAGTGGTCGGCCTGGTAGATATCCTCGCTGTTCTTTCGGAAGCCAATCTCTTTGTACATATCGATGCCCAACACGCTAGCTCGTGCTTCGACGAAGGGCCAGTCGAAGAAGTCACCGTTGTAAGTGGCAATGACCGTCGGCTTCGCCTCTTTGATATGCTCAAAAAACCTTTCGATGACACTCCGTTCGTCTGGCTCGTTGAAGATTATGAATGGCCCGTTGTATTCGGCTTTTGGCGTGTATTCGAAGTCGTTGATGTCCTCAGACACAATTTCACGATTTGTGATAAGGAACCCTTGGCCATCAATCATATAAGATATCATCATGATCTGATCAATCACGGAATCCGGGAACTTGAGAGGTAATTTGGTTGTTTCGATATCGAACGCGAGAATGACAGGATCGGCACGAGTAAGTCGCTCTTCTATACAGCTCAGTGAGATAACTCCGTGTTTCGACTCGACCGTGTACCACTTTCCTATACGAATGTCTACGAAAAATTAGCCGGAAGACCTTGAAGGAGCAGAAGCGACCTACCTTTATCGATAGAAACTCGGACATGGTATGGGACATCATATTCCCTAATATCAACAATAAAATCGCTCGCGTTAATGGTGGCATTAGATCGTGACTCGTTAATTAGTTCATCATCGAAGAGGTCGAAGCCAGCATTTCCGCTTCAATAACTCAGTTAGTCTAAATGACCATAGACTCCCTGGGTTCCAAACTATACCTTGACATCTCCACATAAGCATCCATCGCTGTTGCATTCTTCTTGTTCTTCTCCGCCAGAGGCAAGATGGTCCTTCGTACTTCCAGCAAGTGGCTGACATTGGCGAAGCTCAGTTGAAGATAGTTCCGGCGGTGCCCAAGGAGATGATTCGGCAACGAAAGGTCCTCCTTCTCCACACGAATCACCTTCTTCACGAGCCCCTCGAACATTCTGCGACACCACTCCTCGACCTCCGTTTCGTGACCTTTCTTCACGGCAATTAAGAAATAGGGGTCGTATTCGACTGTCGCTTTGAAGCTGGTGCCACCATCCTCGAGGAAGTAGTAATCAACACCAGCGCGTCCACCGGGGACATTCGGATCCTGGATCGATGTGCTGTGCATGTTGATGAGCCATCCCACTCGCTTCTCACCGGCTTCGAAGCGCGGAAAGCCCAAGGACTCGTCAATGCTGTTCGCCAGCCGGATGGCCTCGAATTTCTCATCTTGAGACGTAGCTTCTGTCGATCTAAGGGATGCGAACTCGATGGTCTTCGTTCGTCTCGGGTTAAACGAAGCTGTACCAGATCTAAACTTGTTGCCGAATTTGCTAGGTTTTCTTGAAGGCATTGCGACGATGTGCCCACCGGCCGGACCTGAGGATCACTGCAAGACTCGGAGATGATGTCGATAGAACATGGAAAAGAAAAATAAAGGTTTATGTTTCAACAAGGAACAAGGTGGCACATAATTCCGCAATCTTTGCTAGTGTGATTTTCGTTAGTATGAGAATATTTAAGCCTGCCTGTAAAGTTGAGTATCTCGATTGCACCTGAATCGACCCGATCTACTGTATGCTGCGGAGCCCACCAGAGTAAATTGAAATTCGACCTGCGCCATTCAAACGCGTTCGCGTTTCTACTTTACGCGTGCCATTGGTCGATCGTCCTGATACGGGGAAACTATCCGCTTTTGTCGTACCGCCGGGCAGGTCCTCGGATCGCGGAATCGTCCAAATGTCCGCGGCCTTATTGTTTCTCTGCGAAGAAGTTCCGCCCGCAATACCGTACGAGGTGATTGCTGCTGCTGCGATTGAGTTCAAACAGAATCACATCATGGCTGACGATACGCGGGGCTCCATAACCATTGCCCCCGAGCAAAGGGAGCCGGAATCTCAAAATACTGCATCGGATTTCACATCTCAAAAGAAGCTGAAACATGAGATCCCTCAGTCGCAAGTCGGAAAACTTTGGGACGCATTTGGAAATCCCGAAGAGCCTGTCAACATGCTTCCTTCTGCTGGGGTCAAGTCCGGAAAGAAGCACGCCGACATCACGGTCACCGAAGCTATGAAGTCAATGTCATTGGAGAATGCTACGTCTTTTTACAAAGCACCCTGTGCTCGGGATTCGTTGCTTATCGGAATCGGCGCCGGGTTCGGTGTAGGTGGGGTGAGGGGTGTCATTGGAGGTAAGTCGTTTCCACCGGCTCGCCCTAATTAATCATACTCTGAGCACTGGCTAATTCATTCTTTCCCATATCAGGTTTGCCCAAGATTTGGACTGCCTGTAACTGGGCCGTGGGCGCATTTGCCATTACCGCCCTTGCAACACATGAATTCTGCCAGCGACGTCGAGTACAGGAATTGGACGGCATGAAACAGGCTGTGGAGCTGATGAAGGAGCTCAAACTCAAGAAGCAGCGTGAGAAGGAGCATAAAGAAAAGGAAGCCGCGCGCCTGGCGGAAGAAGAGAGGCAACGGAAGAGTTGGACCAACCCTTCCAATTACAAGTTCTGGTAGAGTCAATTGTACCTTGCGTGGAGTCTTGGAGTATGCTTTAAGGAAATCATTGTATATTATTATATGTCATGTGGTATGCATGTCAGGTACATACATATTGTTCTATTCAAGAGCTCCATTCATGTCCTCTTGTTCGCTTCGGCTAGTTCAATGCCAACGCATCAAGCAGCGACCTCGAAATCGGCCATCTTTCCGTGCAGGATTGTTAGGTAAAGGTGGAGCAGTAGCCTCCAAAAAACTGCTAGAATGCTTGAGAATCGCACTCAATTGCCTATGTGGGCTTGGTTGCCTATATCATCACATGCTGAATTTGACTCTCTTCTGTATGGCACCACTTTGAATGCTTCGAATCTTATCCAGATCGGCACCATCGCGTCGCTCTCTTCGCTTTTCTCGTGCCTCTCTTGCTTCCCGGGTTTTCCATTCTGCGACTTGTTTCTGCCTCTTTTGCGACCTGGCCCATGCGATGGCCGCAGTAGGCTTGAAACCGATGCCATTTATCCCGTAGCCGTCATCACTCGGGTCTGAAGGGTTGTGTCCAGTAATCTCCGAGTCATGCCACGTAAGCGGATTCTCAAGCGCATCACCGGTGAGGGGTGGTGAGCTTCTCGCGCTGCGCATCTTGGATGTAGCCGATGGGTTCTTCTTGCGCGGACTAGGGGTTGACTGTCTTTTTCTAGGCGATGCCGAGATGCCAGTATTGAGATTATCAGAGTGAAGATGGCATGCGTTTTCCATCGACTCGTCTAGATTAGGCTGATCTTCAGCGTGAGAACTAGTTTCGGGCATTTCGCGAGGCCCAAAGATAGAGTCGTATAGAACAGGCCAGCATCCCGACGGCACCGAATGCGTGACAGTGCTCTGATCTAACCCATATGGAATTGGGGGAATCGGTAGACTGTCTCCACGGATGGCCAGTTCTCCTAGGCGACCGGCCACTACCGCTCGAGGACTATACCTTCCTAAGTCTTCTGCTTCTCGGAGTCTGGCTTCCTGAAGGCTGAGGATCGAGACAGTAGATGTGGGTGACGATGGACTGTACTGTTCGGTATCCTCTGACGATGCCCTCTTGCGCTTAGGGGAGTTGAAGGGCATCGTCGTCAAACTCGAAGACATCATCGCGGGGCGAAATCTGCAAGCGGATGTGGGGGCATCACAGCGCCCGAGCGCCAGTAGTTTGGGTTGGAAGAAGTACCCAGCAACTTGTAGGTTCAGGCAAGACGTTGCTCAGCGTTTTGATGAATCAATATCAGAGACGGTTGAAGAAGCCATCATGGCGAAGAAGCTGCGGAAGATTTGTTGTCATGATAGGAAGAAAGGGGGAGGGGGCTAGAGTACAACAGGGTTGGATTATCCTTGGAGGTGAAGTGAAGTGAGGGGGTTCGGCATGGCTTGGTTGGCCTGGAATATACCAGGCGGTCCCTCCGACAGACAATGAATAAGCAATGTCTGACAGAGCAAACGCCAACGTGCAGCTGGTCTAGCAGTCAATCAATCAAACATGGATGCCTGTTCAAACAACAAGGCACTCGATTTGTGTGCCGTGAAGGAGCGAGGAAAGTATAGAAAATCCCGATTTAGATTTGCAGAACTACAAGGAAATTTTAGAACGACACAGGCCTCAATCGAATAATTTACAAATACCCAGCCCGTCACGTCGTGAAGGAGAAAACAGAACATAGATGGCAAGAATAAATCAACCCGACAACGCCTCGACAATAATGACGCCCTCCTGTCCCAAGACTTGGTGGTGCTTCTAGACCTTCTTCTTCTTTTTGGACGGCTCAGCATCGCTGTCGTGCTTCCGCTTCTTCTTCTCCGACTCGCCCTCGCCGACGTCTGACTTGCGCTTCTTCTTCTTGTCCTCCTTCTCACCCTTCTCCTTCTTCTCCTTCTTCTCCTTCTTGTCCTTCTTGTCCTTCTTCTCCTTCTTGGCCTTCTTGTCTTCCTTGTCGGACTCAGCATCCTTCATCTCATCGTCGCTCTGCTCAGCGTCGATATCCATATCGGCAAGGAGAGCATCCATGGCGTTTTTCTGCATGTTATGTCAGTATATGCTTAGGGCTTGATGGAGGTAGCAATGTCTATATACGTACCATGGCAACTTCGTTCTTGGTGGGTGCGGCGCCAGTAGCGTAGAACTCCAGGCGCTCCTCAACCTGGGCCTTCAGAGCCTCTCCAAACTTGGTGGAGGGCTCCTCGGAGAAGTTGTCAATTCTGGAGGCGATGGAGCACTTGTTGGCAAGGAAGCGCGAGATGCGACCCTTGTTCTTGGGACCGGCCCGGCCAATGAAGGACGAGTGGTAGAGAAGACCGTACTTAGGGGTGTTACCCTTGGTCTTCAAGGCTCTGAAGAGAGCCTTCTCAGCACCGAGAATCTGAACAGTAGAGGCGGGGTACTTGGAGAGGTTGGTCAAGCTTCCGGCGTGAGAGATGAGGCGAGCACCAACGATCTCGCCAATCAGAGCAGCAAGGTTAGGAGCAACAACGCTCATCTTAGAAACCAAGTAGGCGTGGAGAGACTTGCGGTACTTCGACAGGCTGACAACACGCTGAGCGAAAGAGATCACGTTCTCCATATCAGTCTCAGAGATCTCCTGACCCATACTGTGCTTAGCAGCATCGATAACGCTCTGAGCAACACCCTCATCATCCTCGACGAGAGCAGCAAGATCGTGCAGCTTGTCGTCAGTCAGATCCTTCTTATCCTTGACGAACAAGGCAACCTGAGCGTAGCGCTGGTTGTCCGAGACAATCTTGATAAGTTCAGGGAAGTGCCAAGAGTACCACTCGCGCACTCTCATCGAGAAAGTGTTGATGGCCTTGTCGAGTTGGTCGAGAATAGCAATGGCCTGGATGATGTGGTTGTCGTCGCGCTGAACGGAGAACTTAACCTTGGCACGGGAGTAGGCGTGACCGAGACCAAGCTGAGCAGTGTCGATATCGCCCTCACGGAGTTGCTTGAGCAGCTTGGTGGCGTGCAGTCTGATTCCACGAAGCATATCCTGAACAACCTCGCTGGTCTCGCCGGTTTCGCAGTCGACGAAATCAAAGGCAGACTTGATGCTGCCAGCAAGAGCCTTGTCCAACAGACCCAGAACGACCTTCTTCTTCTTGTTGGGCTTGGGAAGATTCAATTCGAGGAAAGAGACGAGAGTGTCCGAGGCGACACCTTCCGAGATATCGTTGATTTCACTGAGGGCCTGCTTGTTGTTCCTGGGCTTGGTCAGTATTCTAGCGGGAAAAAAAGGCGAAAAATCCCCTCAAGGCTGGTTTGGCGTACTCAAAAGGCAGGAAACTGGCCAGCTCAACCATCTTTCCGAACTTAGCAAGGTCATCAACGCCTTCCTGAACCTCCTTCAAACGGTTGCCGACACTGTCACCCTGGTGGGCGACCTTGAAGAGAGAGTAGCCGATAGGGCCCTCCCAGAGAAGATAGTCGGCCATAGCGAAATTGAGATCAAGGCCCAAAAAGATGTAAGAAAAGGTCCTTCACGTGCGAGCGACTGAGCCCGCTTCTCAATTTCCCAGGAATATGCGACCGTAGACCGGGCGTGGAGCGACGTGGAGTTGAAGAAAAGCCTAGGAGGGTAGATTTGCAGAGTCGAGCCGTCGGAGCTCTTTTTTTTCGCAGCGGCGCTAGTGCGAACACAGAATGTGGGCTTTTTGCCAAAACCAAAGGCTCACCGCATTCACGGCAAACACCACCGCTAAGGTTTCTGGCAGTGCGGGCATCCTCTATCGGGCCTATAGCAACAGCAAGCTTGTTTAATCTCAAGTCCTTTCGTTAGGTCCTTGCTGCTGGTCATTCAATCTTTTTGCAGAAATGTCTGCGACGCAATTACTCAACCCCAAGGCCGAGTCGAGGGTATGAAATCCACTCCCCTCCCCCTCCTTCCAATAGCCCCTCAAGTGGCCTCGCAGAAACTAACGGCTCACAGCGGAGAGCGGAGGCTTTGAAAGTGAACATTAGCGCTGGTGAGGGTCTCCAGGATGTCTTGAAGTCTAATCTTGGTCCCTCTGGAACGTTGAAGATGTATGTTTGGTGTCCCTGATAACTTTCCAACTTCTTATTAAGCTAATAGTTCATAGGTTGGTGGACGGTGCAGGCGGAGTATGATTTATTTCCTCCCAACCGATCGAGTGAAGGTCTAACAACAAGGTTTCAACCAGATCAAATTAACTAAAGATGGCAACGTTCTTCTCCGTGAGATGGTAAGTCTATCTTGGTCAGCGCCTTTCTCCATCGACTAGAGACTAACTGCAATAGCAAATTCAAAACCCCACGGCTGTGAGCTATCTTTCCAGTCATATATCGAAAACTCCTTTCTAATCACCTCAAAGGTTATGATCGCTCGTGCTGCAACGGCTCAGGATGATATTACTGGCGACGGAACGACGTCTGTCGTCCTGTCGGTTGGAGAGCTCTTGAAGCAGGCAGATCGCTACATCTCCGAGGGTCTACACCCTAGAGTCATCACGGATGGTTATGAGATTGCAAAGAACGAGACTCTCAAGGTATGCTATCTCGGAAAATTTTATAAACCTTTGGTATACTGAAGTATGATGGCATATAGTTCCTCGACCAGTTTAAGATCGAGCGAGCCATCGATCGCGAACTCCTTCTGTCCGTCGCCCGGACGTCCCTCAGCACAAAGCTGAACAGCGCCCTCGCTGAGAAGCTCACCCCCGATATTGTCGATGCCGTCCTCGCTATTCACAGAGCTCCTGAGAAGCCCGATTTGCACATGGTTGAGATTATGACGATGCAACACCGCACCTCTTCCGATACCAAGCTCATCCGGGGTCTCGCTCTTGATCACGGCGCCAGACATCCCGATATGCCTAAGCGCGTGGAGAATGCTTTCATCTTGACACTGAACGTCAGCTTGGAGTACGAGAAATCTGAAATCAACTCCGGTTTCTACTACTCATCTGCTGAGCAAAGAGACAAGTTGGTGGAGAGTGAGCGCAAGTTTGTGGATGCCAAGCTACAGAAAATCGTAGAGCTCAAGAAGCTGGTTTGCGGCAACGATCCTAAGAAGAGCTTCGTTGTCATCAACCAGAAGGGAATCGACCCCCTGAGTTTGGATGTCCTTGTCAAGAACGGAATCTTGGCTCTCCGGAGAGCTAAGCGCAGGAACATGGAACGTCTCCAGCTTATTTGCGGTGGTATTGCACAGAACAGCGTGGAGGACATGACCCCCGATGTTCTCGGCTGGGCTGGTCTAGTCTATGAGCACCAGCTTGGTGAGGAGAAGTACACTTTCGTCGAGGAAGTCAAGGATCCTAAGTCTGTGACTATCCTCATCAAGGGCCCCAACCAGCACACTATTGCACAAGTGAAGGACGCTGTTCGTGACGGTCTACGCTCCGTTTACAACACCATCGTCGATGGTTGTGTTGTTCCCGGTGCCGGTGCGTTCCAAGTGGCCTGCGCCGGTCATCTGTCGTCCGACGCCTTTAAGAAGACTGTTAAGGGTAAGGCCAAATGGGGTGTTCAGGCTTTCGCCGATGCACTCTTGATCATTCCCAAGACTCTTGCAGCCAACTCGGGCCACGATATCCAGGACTCTTTGGCGATGCTTCAAGATGAGCTCGCCAACGGTAACAACGCTGGTCTGGACCTGACCACCGGCGAGCCGATGGATCCTGTGCAAGAAGGTGTTTTTGACTCTTTCCGTGTGTTGCGCAACTGCATTGCCTCCAGCACGGGCATTGCCTCGAACCTGCTACTTTGCGATGAGTTGCTCAAGGCCCGTCAAATGAGCAGACAGTCAGGACCTGGTGGTATGGAGGAGTAATGTGGCTCCTACAGACAAGGCATATTATGTAAAGCACTTCTGTGAATTTCTTCATCGGTCTGCAGGTTAGAAAAATACTCTACGTCGAAAATATGCTCAAAATTTGCCATACTGATGCATTTTGGCACATCTTAATTGAACTGAATATAATCCACAGAGCTCGAACTCCATCAGAAACTAGTACCGGGGTACTGGCTTAAACTAACATAATTTGTTTCGATATGTGCTGATGGAGGTTTTCTGATTTGTCCTCGGCCGCGGCGTGGTTCTCAAGGCCTTCACATTGTGTCGCAAGGCCTGGGACTCATATACACGCAAGTCTTTCTCGGCGGAGTTATCGAATCGGGATCCAATCATACATGGCTTTTTCATACGGTCAGTAGCGTATGTAGATAGTAGTAATACAAAGGGCGCTGTTCCACAGACGGGCATACAGAAAGAAGCATAGCTGCAAGAGAGACTATCCATCGCCGCTTTCATTACTGTCCCCATTGCTCTCTTCGTCCGAATCGGTCGGAGCCCATTTACCATGAAACCCCTCATCTTTAACCGGGTCCCACAAGGCCATATGATGAGACTTGGCCCATTCCAGAACGGTTGTCTTTCGTACTGTTACAATTGAGTCACCTCCAGCGCTAGTCGCTCCAGATGAATCCTTTGACTTCCGCTTCTTGGCCGGCGTGGCCGGCTGCACTACTCCCAGGCCCCTGAGAGCTGTGATGACGTCCTCGGTCAACATGCCCGTTGCCAGACCAATGTCCTGCACTGTCATGAGCTCATGGGCGAGTCTCTTTTTCGAGCCCTTAGGGGACTTCGACTTCTGTGGCACAGCAGAGTCCTCTGCGTCCTCGGCCTTCCAACCATGTAAGAGCAAGTGTCTGGCTACACGCTCCTCCCAGAAGCGCGCGTAACTCTTGCGACCCATCTCGCTCAATGGTCGCTCCGGCCCGCCGATCAACCCACTGTCGCGCTCCCAGGAGCTGATCTTATAGCTGACCCCCATCAACAATTTCCCCAGCTGCTTGTGCTGGTAAGGGGGGAAGACCAGGATGCAGGCGAGATTGTTGGCATCCCAGGAGAGTTTTTCCTTCGAGAAGAACCCCAGCACATGGTAGGCATCGGGGTCGGCGGGGTCGGTGAAAACGAGGAGGTAGTAGAAGAAGGACACGACATCGAAGAAGACCGACTTGTGATCAAGGAACAGTTTCGCGAACAGGGAGAGGTTCTGCGCGTAGAGCTTGTGATGCTCGCCGTCCAACTCCCATACCGAGTAGCCTCCTTGTTCGTAGACCTTGACCCCGGGCGGTGATTTCCGGTGTGGGCAGAGGCGCGTGTGTTTCGCGTAGGCGGGCTCGTCGCACGAGTAACGGAAGCACCAGCGACAGACGTACAACCTGTCTGTATCCTTACTCACTAGATCCTCCGGGTATATGGACTGGTACCAGGTCTGGAAAAGGAGATCACCGAGTACGACGTGCTTCACGTTACGTTCGGTCGTGGAGGCCGGCTCAGCACGCGTCGCGGGATCGCTGGCGGCCATTGAAGACGGGCAAATCCAGCACGAGGAGGAGCGCTAGGCTTCAGAATTGCGATTGAGGAGGGGCGGAGGGCTCGAGATGTTGGGTGAAATTATTAGGATGACCCCTTCTATGCCGGTGAGGGTGTGATGTGAATGTATTTCCGTATGTTGGCCATTGGAATGGGTGCTGGAGTGTACTGAGGTGTCGAAAGTACTCCCAGATCGGGATCGCTATGGATTGATTAGCCTGAATAGGATTCAATTCTTATCGAACCAAACACACGTAGTTGCGGATTTCTTTGTCTTGACAATTCGCTTTGTTTTGCCTTTTGTTCAGAATATTCGTCTGCACATGTCTCGGACTCTATACATATTTTTGTAGTGGTGATGGCATATAGAAGATAGGTACTCCGTACTCCGTAGTTAACGTAGAATGTACTAATTCGCAGCCGCAATGATAAACGGGTCATTTGACGGGCCTCCTGGAGGCCAATCAGCAGACCTGAAAGGCGGGGGATGCTTTTGAAACTGGAAAAACGAATGGAGCAGCTTCTCCAATGGTTGGTTGAGTGCTTGAACTGATTTTACTACCTAGGTTTGACTGTTTGACTGTGCCAGAACTGAGGAAGCCTGGAGAGGGCCCGGCCAACCTTGAAGTGTTCCCCTCCTCTTCCCTCAGTGGAGACTGTCTGATCGACCTTCTTCACATCCCACTTTCAACCAACCACTATAACCCTCCTCCCTTTTGTCTCCAATATTTCGTTGCCTGGATCCTGCTTGCCTTGTTTAATCGCTCGTATTCAGTTCACACTGTACCGGCTTTCTCGTATGACGACGGATGATTGCTCTCTTTCAGGGAACCTCGTTTGTTTGAACTAGAGGCAAATCCGAGCTGCCTAGTAGATTACATACGACGACGAACGTTAACGTTAACTTGACTTACTACAACCACCACCACTGCTACTACTAATCACCCGCTCATAGGCAGCAGCAATAGTGACGACTACAGGCTTTCTGTGCCTTGTGCTTCTTTTGCCTCCACGACTTTCTCTCCTTATCACCTTTCCAAGGTCTCTCTCTATCTCTTTATCTACTAATAGTTACTCTGTCATTTCTCGACATCGGCATTTTGCATCTACCCGCTCGCTGCCTATCCCGTTCGGTCCACTACTCCTCGGATATCGGTATCGCTCCTTAGCGACCTTCAATCTACAACCGTTTATCGTCTTTGACTGAAATCTGTTCTTTTAGCGGCTTTGGGACGGAGTTTCTCTCTCCCGCGACCGCCCGCTAGCTCCAGAGATGTTGAAGCCTTTCCAAATCAGAGATCTCCACCAGTCCTCATCATCCTCATCTCCAAATGAGGCCGCAGATCTAGACCGCCCCCTGTCTCCAACGAGACGCCGGGGCATCGTGCAGCTGTCGGCGTCTCAGTATGATAACTTATCTTCCAGCCATCCGCGAGCCCGCTTGACGTATCTTGACGAAGATGATGGGGAGCTCATCACGGTACGAGCTCATGATCCTTGACCGTTACATTTGAGTACTGACATGTTGTATGATGGTAGGTCGGTTCTTCTCTTGAGCTTTCACAACGACTTGAGGAACCCGTTGATGCAGAGCTCGAATCTAAAACAGCCCCCCAAACGGCCCTCGAACCTATGCATATTTTCGACATCCGACGGTCAAATTCAGTCACGGAGCTGTGGAAGAAATTCGAATGCAAGCAGGACACCCAGGAGACAAAGGAGAAAAAGGATGCGTCAACCGAGTCCACACCTGCAGAACCCTCGGCATCAACCACTCACCAACACCAGACAGCAGAGGGCTCAGATTCTCCACAGAGAGATGCTCACGCAGCTGATGTCGAGGAGTCTGAATCGCTCCTGGATGCATTCGAGGCTGAAATGGCCAAGTTTCTCAGTACTTCTCAGCCTGCAACAGGTCCTACACCCTCCGCAGAATCCTCTTCCTCCTCGCAGTCATACTCAGAGTCAAGATCGACCAGGCCTCAGAATGCAACCGAAGCATTTACTCACGCAATGCATAGCTTGATTGGCGGGGCCGAGTTGCTCAGCTCTGGGGTAATGTCAAGATTGCCTGAGATTGAGAGACAATTGCAAAACGCCCAGAGGGCCATACCTGAAAATGTTGGGGTCTCTGTGCAGGGAGCTCTTGCAGCCGTAGAAGCTCAGCTCAGACAAGTGACCAATTCATTAAACAACTCTCCAGCAGTGACTGCACAGGCGACCCACATATTAGAGGGCGGGCTTCCCACGGCCACGAGTACAGTGGAAAGCCTGCGCTCCATGGCGTCCGAACTTGGCAACGTTGGCCACACATTGTTCGAGGCATTCGAGGCAGAGCTTGGCTGCAATTTGACCAGGCCACAAGAGCAACCTTCCGCTTCATCCGCAGAGCACCGGAGCTCCGATGATCTGGTGTCAGACAGGAATCCCGAAGTCACGCAAGCAAGTAGCACGGAGACCAGTCTTGAAACGACAGACTTAACTACGGGCCTCGAGACAGAGAAATCAACTACGAAAGAGAAAGACAAGGCGAAAGATGCCGGGTTGCAGGAAGGTGCGGCTCAGCCTAGGATGTCTAACAACTCCGACTCTAGTGGCCCCATCTCAGAGCCGCATCAGACTCAATCCATCCGCTTACCCGATTTCCAACCTCATATGCAGTCCATGCATCATTCCCGACGCCGCCCTCACCCTTATCCACCTCCGGCTCCTCATCATCATCACCATTCACGCGCACCTCCATTTCCTCCTTTTCTTTATCACCCGCCACCTCCACACTGGCAACCACCTCCTGGAGTCCCTCCATCATGGCCATTCTCAACACTACCGGAGCTCCGCAGTGGCTACCCCTCTGGACCTCCTCCTCCTCCTCCACCACCACCTCCTCCCTTTCATCTGAATCATCATCCTTTACAGTCGCGGTCACACTCACATCAAGGGAGACACCAAGGTCGATACCCATTCGGGTCCATCAACTTCCCGGATGTGCCGGCTGACAATGATACGGGCCCCACGGATACCCCTCCCGCAGCTTGTCATGCGCGTGGTGTGCGACCCTCCGAAGAGGGTACAGCATTGTTCATAGGCAATGTAGGCTTCGATGTCAGTGAAAAGATGATTACCGATGTTTTTGCCTCAAAAGGGTTTTTGGTTGAGGTCCACCTCCCACAAGATTCTGGAACTGGGAAACATGCTGGGTTTGGGTACCTGCAGTTCCCAACAGTACATGCAGCAAAGGCAGCTTTGGATGCTCTACAGGGTGAACATATTGACGGACATGCCATCAACCTGGAGTTCAGTGATCATTCGCCCATTCTCGGGTTACGACCACAGAAAGCTCAGTCACAACCTGAATTAAGCCATCCAGTGGCTAGTGCTACTGCCCATACAAAACGGCCATCAGAGCTTCAGGGATCCGTGGCGTCACCTGCAGGGCACAGTGCCGACGAGGCTTTCGCGAAGCGCTCGGTGCCCTTGACGGTGGCGGACCTATGTTCCAACGATAATCGCAAGCGAGGCGATGTGGTGTCCTCCGTGAATGGTCTGGAAATTCCATCAGATGAGGATGCTGATCAGCTCAACATCCTTTATCCATCACTCCTCCCTGAGGGTTCTCCGCAGCCTTCAAGGTCGAACAGCATTCCATCAACTTTGTCAGATTTGACTGCAGAGGTCGAGCAGCGTCGCTTCCCGCCAATTTCTCAGCTAGAAGCGCAGTTCCGTGCTATGGAATGTCACCAAACCGCGCGGGCTCAGGGTAAAAACCCAGACGACGGCTCCAAAAGTTTGAATGGTGGATTAAAATCTTCATCGTCATCATCGAACATTCCGGATACGTTTCCAGAAACCAGCGGCGATGCTGCTAAGACGGTAGACATCCCTTCCTTAAGTCACCATGTGCCAGAAGAGCTTGAGAGTCCAATTGGACCTCGTCGCCATGGTCGACGCTCGAAGTCTATGAAGCATCCTCACCCATCCTGGAAGGGTCATGGTGTAGGTTCTAGCCAAGTAGAGCCGGGGCCATCTTACAACTCCTTTGGCCGCCCAAGGCCAGGTTTTAGTCACCGTGCCAGACATGACAGAGAGCCTGAAGGCACCCTTTGCCAACTACAGCTAACCCCAACCATGCGGCAAACCAGCATTGATGCATGTGTGGCTACATTGGTTGATTTGGGCTATGGTGGTGCAAGCGATGGCGGTCTGCAGCGCATCGCTGTGTATGCTGCAGCTGCAGATGCCAATGTGCTTGACGCTATTGATATGATCGAAGAGGAACGCAAAGCCTATGAGCAACAGGGATCCTCCAAATGACGAGTTATGGTATAGCAGCAATTGTTTCTGGTTCGTGCTATTCGATATGACTGCGATTCGCTATGATTGTGCGTTCCGGCTGGTCTGAGGATTTGTTTTTCTTTTTGGGATTTCTTTATCAAGATTGATGATAGCACTCTACTCAGAATTAAAGCTAGCTCTCAGGTATTTGTTTTCTCGTGCCTTGTTCAAGCGAACACCAGCAGTAGAAGTGTAGGTACTGCACAGCATATCTATAGTCTGTAGCTTGTAGCGTCCGGTCACGGCGGGCGGAGCTGAATCATCATGCCGGGCGGCTGCCGCCTTTTTCCTCCGCACCGCGCACCCTGGAGCTTAGCTTAGGACCTACTCTGCCAGTGTAGCTACAGTCGCGATTGTTATCTACTCTTGTTCCTCCTTCAAAGATGCGGATCTGGCGTCGGTCATTCGCCACATCTTTTGCGAGGCTCAATTCTAGGCCCGCGACAACGGTCCCCGGTCCTCCGCTCCTCCGGTGCGCGCAAATCCTCGACAAAAACCGCACTGGACCCAACAGTCTAGAAGACCAGGAAATCAAACTACAGGGATACATCAATAATGTTCGCAAACACAAGCGCTTTTCCTTCATAGAATTCGCCGATGGATCAACGGTCGAGGCTCTGCAGGCTATGGTGAGTGCAGCGCAGGCCGCTGGGTATGTTCCCTCTAATCTCTGCTTTCCTATTGAGTCGACATGTCAATTAATCTCGATTCTATCTTTACAGGCTAACCAAGGGAACAACGCTTGAACTCACAGGAATGTGGAAGGCATGTCCTCCAGGCAAGTCCCAGACGCATGAGCTGCACGCAACATCAGTACGCATTATAGGTGAAACAGACGCCGAGGTAGGCCGACATCCTCTCCGGCAGCAGGAAGTGATCAATCCAGGGCAGCTCTATTGACAAGCCATATGTCAGACCTACCCTATTCAGAAGAAATACCAAAGCGCCGACTTCCTTCGTCAAATCCCTCACCTCCGCATGCGCACCCCCTTCAACTCACTTCTCGCCCGGCTCCGATCCGAAGTCCTATACCAGCTTGGAAATACATTTCGAAATGCTCCGAATGGAGGATTCGTACAGGTGCAGCCACCTTTGATCACGTCGTCGGACTGTGAAGGCGCCGGCGAGACGTTCACCGTCATGCCAAAGGTGGCATTGGGAGGATCAGCACCCCCAGCCGAGGGCGAGCACTTCTTCCGCGCACCCAAATACCTTACTGTCTCGTCGCAGCTACACCTGGAAGCCTACGCGGCCGAGCTAGGTAATGTCTGGACTCTGTCGCCCAGTTTTCGGGCCGAGAAAAGCGACACGCCACGCCATCTCAGCGAGTTCTACATGCTGGAAGCAGAAGCGAATTACATGCACGATTTGGACTCATTGACCGACCTCGTCGAATACCTGCTCCGCGACCTCACGCGCCGGCTCTACGACACCCCCGTCGCACAGGAACTCATCTCGTACAAAGGGCCTGTGGAGGAAAGCAAGGAGGGCAGCATCCGGCCTGACCTCCTCGCACGCTGGCGCGCCTTGTTGGACGGGCCCAAGTGGCGACGCATGACCTACACTGAGGCGATAGAGAAGCTTCAAGCGGCGGTTGCCACAGACGACGCCTCATTCGAGTACCCGCCCACGTGGGCGGGTGGGCTCCAGCTCGAACACGAGAAGTACATTGTAGAAGTGATGAACCACGGTCAGCCGGTCTTCGTAACCGATTACCCGAAGGCCATCAAGCCGTTTTACATGGCACCGTCCAGCGACGGAGACAGCAGCCGCCGTCACGGCGGCGAAACCGTCGCGTGCTTTGACCTCCTCCTACCCGAGGTCAGCGAGGTCGCAGGAGGGTCTCTTCGCGAGCACCGCCTCCCCGAGATCATCCAGAACATGCGTGACCACGGCTTGATCAAGCACGTTGCTGCCAATGAGGACGGGAAGAGCGACTCCCCAGCAGCGGACGACTTGTCCTCATCCCCAGCCCCAGCCCCAGCCCTCTACCCCCATCTGCTTCCGGGGGAAGACCTGGGCCATCTCCAATGGTACGCCGACCTCCGACGCTGGGGCACGGCGCCGCACGGGGGCTTCGGAATGGGCTTTGACCGGTTCTTGAGCTACTTGGCCGGGGTACCTAGTGTGCGAGACGTGGTAGCGTTCCCTCGCTACTTTGGTCGGGCAGATTGTTAGTCCCTTTTCCCGGGGAAAGACACTACCTATTGTATATTCATGTATTTTTAATCACCATGACCCTGGAGGAAACAAAGTGTAATCTCCCCACACATTACCTATGTCTTGTTATACCCACCCCAGCCCGGGATGAGATGCATGACAAATATAAGCATAAGCAATAAGCACTTCATCAAAAACACACCAACTACCAGGTCAGCCTAAACCAAGAGCAGAGTTAGATTCTGATACAATACCACCACCCGGCAACTTAACGCGATCATCCCTGTTCTTGTTTTGCGTTCTGCTTTCCTCCTACCCCCAGATCCAGTAAATGGTAAGTGACTAGGTAGTAAGTAAGGTAAGTGCCTCTGCCAGAACAACGGTCTATCCCTATCTAGGCAACACCTTGTTGACTGGACTCGCTCAAAGAAAGACACGGCGAACTCGGCTCAAGCAGTTCCCCCCCTCCCCCCCCTCCTCCCTTCCTCCTTCCGTTCCTCGTCTGTATTACTTTTACGAACCCCTTCGTTTAGCCCAGTACTAATGAACATAAACAACCACTAGAAAAGCCCTCCCGCCCAGCCCAGCCACCTAGAATAAAGACTGTACCGCCACATGGTCTTGGAAGAATATAGATGTCAGACTTACAGTAAGCCTCCGATTCTCCGATCCAGATACCTTTGATTTTGGAATATGTTTTTCGAAAAACAAAATTTTGGAGGGCTTAAGATTCAAGACATTTTGGGGATATCCATATCAAGGGCTTGAACGGTCTCTAAAAGGCATGGGCATGGGCATGGTGATGTTCTTGATTCTTGCTCCTTTTCTCGTATTCTAGCCGGGGACCCAGGTGAGGAGGTGTGGAATCATGATGCAAAAAAACTTACCACGCCACTGGAAAGAGGAGGAAGTCTATTTCCGATTGGTAGTATGGTGGAAGGTTGCAACCTTGGGGGGGATAATTATTATTCGGGATGGGTGTCATGTGTCCGGATGTGTATTTGCGGTGGTATCTATCTGGGTAGTGAGTATTTTGGGGTACTTGTAAATCTGTTCCGAAACAAAACGCTCGAGATGGAAAGATTGCACATTTTCTGGTCAAACAGGGTTTTGGAATGACTTGGGAGGCACGGGGCTTGGCCTGGATACTACCAGTACTAATATACTAACTATATCGTATGGATGGTGCTACCGAGTACGATAGTAAGTCGAGACTAGAAGGGCAAGCTTATGGCAACTGCGCAGGTAATATGATAAGAAAGCCTTGGCTGATTGACAGTTTTGGCTAACCTGCACTAATTATAACTGCGCTATATGATGATGGCTAATCGTAGGACCTTGGGGGCGGGAAAAAGGAGGTTGGTTATGTGTTGGACACCTAGTGCTTATGTCTGACTGGCAGATGAGTCCAGGTTAACTTGGAGATGCGAGGACTTGGAGCTATACGAGGACAGCAAATGATTCAGTCATGTACTGTACAGTACTTCTTGCTTTGTCAATATATTGTGGAGTTAATTGTCGGCGGCAAGTCTTATCTTCTACACTTATCAAGGCTAGCCAGTCCCAATCAGTCCCAATGCTGTGTAGCATTCATAGTCGATACTCTATGGGGTTCAATTAGCCTCTTTAGCCACAGTATTCGAGTACCGGTCTAATGACATGTAGGATTGAGTAGTAGCATTGCACTGTTTTAAGTATCCAGTTACTCGTTCCGTCGCATCGTGGGAAACAGTAATGAATCTCGAAGCAATCGCTCCATGTCATCTGTCCGAAGATGCACGGAGATGTCCACACCATGCTCTGTCCACTTCGAAGGCGACATATCTTCCACATCTGGAATCCGAGCGGGTGGCGCCTCCTTAATCAAGACAAGCCCATCCAGGTTTGCGAGAACACCTTCGGCATAGCGAACCTTGCCCTCTGCGCCGCATCCCAGCCCGAAATCCACCTCATACAGACCGGCACGTGCCCACGTCGTCACCATCGTATGGCGTTGACCCAGGAACCCTGTCCAGATGCGCTGCGGGGACTTCTCAAACGCTAGCCGGTGTAAATAAGCTCCCAGGCTAGCTGGGTCGTTGATCCGTGTGATGGTCTCGCGGATGTGCTGCGTGATGTGTGGTAAGGAGAGGGTCTCCCGCCCACTGGCAGTGGATCTCGTTGCGGTCACCTCTTTCCCCGTCATGTTCACATTCACCATCAGTATGGGTGACCCTAAAAAGGCATCACTGAGATGGAACACGGGCCGTAATCCACAGGTGAAATCACAGTACACGGGGCCGTTGTCGTCGTGCATCTGCCGCGCGCGGTTGATACACGACCAGATGTGAGCTAAGACGGCATCGTGTCGACTAATTCGACTATCGGTACCCCCTCCCGCTTGCTCGTAGATGATGTCCACCTGGGACCGGGTAAGGTGTAGGACGTAGTAGGATACGCGAGCTTCACGGTCCCATTCGGACCAGGGTATACATTTGCCCGCCGGGACGATCACATCGTGCTGAAGTGCTTCAGGGACGTCAGATGGGCGGGTAGATCCAGGTTCTGGGTTCCACCAGTCATAGCGATGAATTGGTAGGTCCTCAGTCTGCCGGATGATTGTCTCATCCTGCGTGTCTGCATTAATGTCGCCTGCAGCTAGAGCATCTATCTGGTCCGGTTGGAAGACTGGGGTCAAGACAGGAAGAGGGTTCTTGCGCAGTATCGCCCGGCTAATGCTTGCCCAGTCCTTGACAAAGTGTACCAAAGTTTGTGCGTCCGCGAGTGGATGTGCGAATTTCACTGCTAGGACGAACCCTCCGCAAATGAGACGAGTAAGCTGAATGGCCAACACGGGTGGAGCTGCGCTGTCTTCTCGAGCCCCAGATTTGCGAATTGGGTTAGCGAGTTGCGTTGAGGGAACAAGTTCGCTCAGATGTGTCTCACTGCAATCCCACAAGGGTTGTGCAGCTGTCCGAGAGACAGGATGAAGTTGATCCAAAGTCAAGGAGGATTGTGCAGTGACGAATTCGACGCCTGGGTCATCAGGAGTGCCATAATGTATAGACACGCGACCAAATCGTTTAGTATGAGGTACTGTACAAGCGTTTACCGTGGTAACTGCTTTCAGCTGCCCGCAACAGTGAGGATAAGCGTCCAGGGCGATGATAAGGGACTGACGAAGGTGGTCCACCAGGTCGGATTGGCGTTCACGTGCAGGAGGTTCGAAGAGCCAGGCCGCGCAAGTCGCGAGGTAGTCCCCGGTAGTGGCGTCCAATAATGACAGTGGCACGATTCGCTCGGAGCTTAGCTTTGCACTTGGGTAAAGCCTCTCGCACGTCAATCTCGTGGTTTCGTGGCACGCCATTGTGATTGGTCTGAGGTTCTTGGATGCAAGGTTACCAAAGAAAGCATGGCCACCAGATGCATTTCGGTTGACGCGATACACGCATCCGTATTATATCCTTCAGTGCATTCTTCGTATAAAATTTTTCGTTGGCCACGAGAAGCCAAAACGAGACATCTTTTGCAGAGTCACGATGGCTCATAATGATTGCCGTGCGACTTCGAATCCTGTAAAGAACATGACTCATTGATTTGCCCGTTGATCAGGTGGCGCGAGTAATAAGAAGCGCCAAGCTGGAATAGATTGATCGAGACTTCATTGGCAGTTGACTAGGTCAGTGGGCGATGCGAACGCCATCATAATGGAGGTGGCTGCACTATTTTCCAACACCGCATGTCTCCAAGTTCTCCAGGCTGTCGCAGCCTCTCTCTATGCAGTCCATTCAACTAGAAAACGATACAAGCTGTGATAAGTCCGGTAGTGCGAAATTTCGATTGATCACGACATTGTACGACAATATGGGGCGAGCTACGTATTCTGATGGAGAAGCCGCGAAGCCCAATTCAGAGGAGGGGGTGTTTATACTTCGGGGTTTGGGGCACGTGAGGAGGGAACACGAAGCGGAAGGATCAGCGGTGAGATACTGCCGTGTGTTCACATGATAGACAAGGATTGGTTGTGGCCGCCTTACCACCGCCGGAATATTATATTATCACATCCTTATTAACTTATTCAACGAAGCAAGTACTTACACATACTTGTCAATGCCATGGAGGAGTGTCAGCCAACCCAGTCCACATTAAGGGGCCAAGTTGCTCTAACTATCTGTCGCGGCCCCATACCTCTTTTCCTCAACTTGACTTAACTTGACTGATACGAGTACGATACAATTTTAGAAGTTCATCCGCTAATTCCGAAAAGCACACCCACATGTACAGTACAGTACAACTGGTTACATTATGATCACTGTTCTCCGAGCTGGTGCCTGAAAGAGAGGGGGCAACATGCTAGCGGATCATTCGGAAGTCTGGTCTAGGCGTTGCACGCATATCGGTTCCATCCTTTCGTCGAAGATTCGATTTCTGGAAGGTGTTTCTGTGAGATCCATCGAAAGGGGGGAATCTCGGGAGCGGCGGATGCCTTTCATGAAGACACGATATGTATCCACTGTCCACATGAAGGGCAAACACCGTTCGTGGAGAGGACCCCTCTCTTCTCATCCTCTTTCATCTAAATAGCTTTGGTTCCGTCCTTCTACTCCCTTCCCAGCGTTATGTCCATGAGTCAAGGACTGGAAGAAGATTCAACTTCTCAGCAGCACTACCAATCTACCAAACCCGGGAATCAGGTCCGGAGGAGGGGGAAAGGGAGAAGAGGGGCGCTTCTAACCGACCGGGAAAACTTTGGAACGCCGTAATTAGGATTCCTGGTCCCATCAATTGCTCATCGGGACTGGAAACAGGAAAGCCTAAGGAAACATACCCACCCCGAACGGATACTTTATTCCCTCCAAGCTGCGGTCTGGGCGGAGCCCTCGCTGGAAACAAACCCAGCCCCGCCCACTTCTCCCCCCCCCGAATCAGGCTCGCTGGGCCGCGATCCACCCCCTCGTCTACGGTGGATTTTTGCTCGGCAGAAATTCTAGGTCCGACGGGCCTTGTTCTTGTTTACTCATCATACACTTTCGATGATCAGGCGGTTTCAGGTGCAAACTCAAGTTGTTCAGCTCCCGTAATGGGCTGTCAAGTACTGTAAGTACTCGTAAGTACGAGCAGGTTTAAAGGAGAAACTCGGCAAAAAGCGCGGGGAGGGCTCGATCTTCGGGTTCGGCACGAGGTTCCATCGCCGTGTATCTTCATTTCAGGGTCTAGGTTTTGTTTGGGCTTCAGGAGTAGACCCGTGATAGAGTTTAATAAGGCGAAAGGTATGACTTACTTTAGACAGTTCGATCGCGCATAGCATCGGGTAATACGGTCTATCTCTGAAAGTAATCTATCTAGGACAATTGATTGACCGTAGACCCCACCACTAACTGTACCCTGACAGGCTCAATTCGAATCCGCCATGGATGACCATCGTCGTGTCGATATTATGAGCCGAAAGATTGGCATACCGGCACATTGGCATATACAGTTACCACCGTGTACTGTACTGTACTCTGCAGAGGGGAGAAAGGCAGAAAGAGAGAGAGGGTCACATCGGATTGACCACGCGGGAGAAGGGGGCGAAGGAAGGGAGGGGTTGAGGGGGCCGGGCAGAATGCCAAGTTGCCAACCTTACTGGTGTTAAGCATATTCTCTCGGTCTTTCTCCGGCGTCAGATGGAAAACTGGGAACAAAAGTCGACACCCAACAGACTCAGAGAGAGCCAAGGACCGTTCATAATACGCGACCTAAAGCCTTGGCCTGGGATTATTTCTCAATCTGGAGAGCAACGTTGTTGTTGGCAAACTTGAACAGCAGACGGAAGGCAAAAATTTACTGATACCGAGAACTCCGTAGTATGAACTGTATGTCTCATATTAGGATCGGACTGGGGACTCCATGATTTTTTGTTACCACTTTGGGCGGCAACTGCCTAGAACGGAGACCCGTGGATCGCCTCTTCGTATCGGCTGGATTTGCTCGGCAACCTGATGAGGACACCTGTACAGTACGCCGGCGCTGTTGGCGTTGAGGGTTCGGTTTTGAATGTGTGATTTGGTGATTTTTTTCCCTCCCAGCTGGTAATTACCAATCTCCAATTTTACCTAATTGATTTCGCTTCTCAACCTCTGGGTTTGCTTTCCCTTCTTTCCTCTCTATTTTCTTTTCTGTGCTCACCCGCGATACGGGACTGTCGGCTCGGCACCGCTCTTTCCCAGCTATCCACATCCGAACCTGGAACTCTCTGCTCGCTTAGAGACAGAGACAATTTGATGGGCGGGGGAGGTGGAGGGGGTGGAAAGTTTCAGATTAATGGTCGATCAGGTTGCCACTTCGATGTACTGAGAAGTCAGAATAGGTAGTCTAACGCGGTTGTCTAAACCCAGATCCCTGTAGCTTCTTTCTCAAACCACATTCTACCCATATGTGTATGTGTGTGTGTCATGATATCGAGTACGATGTATGGACACAAGAGCATGTGTGACAACAGTGCAACGCAAATATTCTGTGAATACTCAGAAGGATATTGGGCGCAAGGCAACCCGGGTCACTTAACCAATTTACTAAGGATTGGCTAAGCCTTGGCCTATCTTACCATCGCTTTAGTGAGATACGTAGCTGGTTGAGTTTATCCATAAGCAGCTAATCAACGGAGAACCAGTCGGAAAACTCGTGTTGAACAACATCCATCTCTAGTAGCCAGCGGGGATGGGTTGGCTTGGCTTCTGCAGACGCTTTGACACTTGGGGCTTTGAGTTTGACCAAGGATAAGGATCATCGTTTATGGGATCTGAATGTCGTCTTATGCCTACTGAGGAAGTCCTGCTTGTAGATAGGAGTAAAAACAGCAATATACTTCATTGTTTAGTCCATCAAACCGTTCCCTCCAGGGGGGAGATTACACAGAGACACCATGTTCGTGATTATACCCAATACAAGATTTCGGAACGTGGACTAAGCAGGGACAGGGAACAGGAGACAAACAAACAGAGCCTACGGATGCGGAGTATGTCACTAACCTAGGCAATAGTCGAGAGACTAGGTCTGCACCGGTGGATGCCCAGAGCGACGGCTTCGGAGTGTTATTGAAGTAAGCTATAAATATGTGGTTTCATTTGACAGCAAGCTTTTATTACAATTATTGCTCCGTACTTGGTCAGTATTACTGAGTACATGATCTGGCTGGCAAAAAGAGTTAGGACCGAAAGCTTTTTGACTTAGTCTTTCTCCCTAGAGCTTGTTTGACTTTTGACTCTCGGAGCGTCACCCCTCGCTGCTCCGTACCTTAACCTAATCCAAACACGCTATACGGAGTATGGCATACAAATCGATCATATCATGCATCCCAAAGAAGGATTCACCACAAAAGAGAAGGGAAGGTGCAACAGCAGATCCCAGTCCGCAATATCTATCTCGGGTAGTTGATCTGCGAGTACAGTACAACGAACCAAAAGTCACAGGTGGGTGTTGGTTTGACCACTATGACAGGAAGGAAGATCTTTCCACTTGGATCTGCAGTTGCCCTACGTATGCTGAAGAAACATAGGCCTGCATGCCTGGTGGTTGCGCCCACCACCACCACCACCTTCAATCCCATTATACTGTACTCCGTACAGTTTTGTATTAGACGGCAAGAAGCCCTGCTGCAAGCAAGACTACCTAGAATCAGAAGGTAAAAGGCCAAAAACAGAACTGACCCAATCGCCTGCATATCGGACAACTCCAATGAGGAAAAGAAAACTAGAAGATGGCAATTTGGCAAAACCTTGGTCGGACTTTTTCTTTTCGATTGATTTCCTTTAGAATCTAGCTTAAATCAATTATGCTAGTGGAGATAAGCCCCGTGTAACGTTTCACAAAATGACGCCCCATGGGCAATTGGAACATCTTTCGAATCAAGGGTTGCATTGGGGCATGACCATACCAGTTGACATCAGATGTCGCAACCCAGATAGATCTTGATGTGAGAGGATTCCAGGAGCAACCTCTTCTCTTTCCCTCGTGTGACTCGAACATGCAAGGGATCTCTGTTTCCAGGGGATTTCTCCCAAAGGACCATTGAAGCAGTGGACGGGTCTTTAGGTCCGATGACATCTAAGATGCTTCTTTCTGCGGCTTCTGCTTCTGCTGTTTATCGCATTTGCTCCATTTATCCACCCCCATCCCCTCTAAGCTAAGCTTACGGAAAGCGGCAGAGACACATTGGCACTCAATTATACGGACCAACCAGTCATACAATAGTGGCTGACAATCTGAATTGCGATGGGAATGTGATAGCGTTCGGTCTGACCACCTCAGGATAATTTAGAGTATCTGTGGCCATGATCACAATTCACTGACAAGGATCGATCGTTTTCTAATAATTGTTCGGCTTTCGGACTTAATGAAGAGAGGAGGGGAGGGGGTCTCAATCGACTTGGATTGGCTGTTGATGCTGATCGCAACCGACTGACCCTAATGCCATGGTACCTTACTCTGGCGGCAACAAGGTTCTTGTACAGATTACACTCAGTTAGCTGCATTCTTCGGTAGGAAACTAAAGCTTGATCACGGCTGTTAGCCTGCCCTATGAGACGAACCATAGAGAGCGTGGTGCTTATTTATCCGGCGGTCCTTCTCGGTCACTCTAGACTACACTACCTAGACTGGTTACTGCCCACTGGTTAGCTACTACTCTTGTACTATGTAGGTAGCAATCCGGAGCATTTTATCTAGCGTCGCGAGTGCTACCGCATACAGGTGAGCCTGGGTTTCGAAGAATCGAGCCACGGTCTCAGATCATTCACTCATATGACCGGTTATGCTTCATATTTTTTTTTTGTATCGAGGAATCAGGGAACACTTGGTAATCCTATTGAGAGGCCATCTAGTGTATATACGAGCGGCGGTGGATCGATCTGGTAGTACTTCGCATCACCTTACATGGTCCGGATTTCCTGGTCGCAACACATACGTCAACTAGTAGGTACACAGCAAGATGGAGCAACAACGCTGCGGGTGATGTGTAAGTGCTATCCATGTTGGTCCGCCGCCATACCCGCCAGTGTCGTAGGGAGAATGTCCAGATTGCAATCGAGTCAGCAGAGTGACACTAGGAGTTTGTGCATACGGACCCAAAAGTGCATTACATCGGTTAGTCCTACAAACTATTGCATTGCAGGGTACATCGGACTGTAACACTAACCACAGCTTGCGGGGACCGAGGGTAATTAGTGGTTTGATTATAAGGGCTCTTTGAGAATAACCGGTCTGTACTGGACTCCATACTAGAGATTGTTCGCAGTCTCTCGCAATCATATATCGTATGCCCCGGTCCGAGCTGAGACATTTACACATGTAGAGGATAAACGGGACTACTAATGATACGAAAAGGATGCTACCTCAAAAGTCTCGGATATCAAGCAAGAAAAAAAAAACAAGCACTTGATCGGGTGACACCATTCTAGTTCTTTTGGAACGGGGTGTAATCATGATGGTTTAATCTAAGTTAATCTATTCCGGATCATTTTTGGGGCCCTTTTGTCTTTCTTTGCTTTTTTTTGTTGCTGCTATACGGGAGTAGATTTCGCCATATCACTTAGTGAAATCAGGGTATTTGCGGCCCCCTGTTATCCACGAACTGGAGCTTTGGGGGTGGATTGGGGCAAGGGCAAGGAAAAAGGAAGGCCTCTCCGGTACCGTCGTGATTTGGTCCTGCCCATTTTGCCATGTGAGACATCAGCTGCACAGGGCCAGCCCTGTAAATACTAGTCCGCAGTTTAGTATCAGGACACTCCTGATTTAACACCTCCCCCCCCCAAGACAAGAGTCCACCCTATCGCTTGGCCCGAATAACTTACGAAATCCTGAAGTGGGCCGGGCCAAGAGAAGCCAAAGAACCGGGCCAGGATGCGACCGACTTTGTTGGCGATACGCTTATCCTGAGTACGACCGTACTAACTTAGGCTGTGCTCCGGTTCGGCTGCACTACTCCAAGTAGTCTAAGTGAAAGAGGCATACTTGGCTTCTCAGTATAGTACGTACCCTAAAGGATGGGGCTGTGTGAAGGTCGTACATCCGAGGGGGAGTGGGGGAGTGTTTTTCTTTTCTTGCAAACAAGGACTAAAGGGCTGACTACAAAGAAAAATAATACTTCCAGACAGATAACAGTACTCAACCTGTCATCTGGGAATGTTCAGGCTCAATATATTCCCGATTCATGAGAGAACACGATGAATCTGGCAGCCTAGGAGTTTCGAAGAACGAGGGGGTTGATTGTCTATGCGTTCGGCGCGCACTGACAACGTCAAAATGGGCCTATTCATTCTTGTAACTGGACTATTGGTTCCCAATAGTTTATTGTCTCATCACCTGCGACATGACTGATTTCCTCTTTCTGATAGGCCGAGGCAACAAACCACTTCCTCCCGGAAAATGAAGACTACCTGACCGAGATGGCTGTGCAAGTTCCTTAAAGAGCACGGTGAACACTAATCATGTACTGTACCAGGTAAGCCTAGTTTAGACCCAGTCGGGAAATTGGGAGGGGAAAGGAATAAAGGAAAATAAGACGAAAGGTTTTTTTTTTTTTTTTTTTTTTTTTTTTTACAAAAAAAAAGTTGTCATGTGTAAGCGAATCCTTTTTGGAACTGAAGTAGAGAAAAAGAGTAAGCCCAAGCGACTGCGGACGGCCAAAGCTCGACCTTGCGCCCGCAACTTTATCACCGAAGTGACCATATCTACTGGACAATAAGTTCCGGGGGAGGTTCCAAAGGAAAAAGAGCCTAACTGGCGCGTCTGGTAGAATTTTCCGAGGCGAAACTTTCATATAGGAAAAGAAGAAAGAAAAAGAGGTACTCACTAACTCATGTAAGAAAAAAGTCGGGGAGTAAGTCGCGGCACCCGCAAAGCAAAAGTTTACTTCTCCCCCCTCCCAACTGATAAACAGTGGAAAGAGGTCGCCTACTCCGTACAGTCTGATAAGTCGCCCAGCAAAGAGAGTCGATCAGGTATTACGTGGCCGATCGCTGTGCATATGACTGATCCTAGAGTAGGTTAAATTGTCGTTTACGTGAGAGTTAAACTTTGCCATCCGAAGTCTAATAGTACCTGCTTGCTATCTGACCATGGCCAGCTATCATTAGGATCCACTATCTTACTGATCAGACAGTTGTGTCAGGCGAACCACCGTTATGGATAAGATTTGTCAAGCTTTTCATGGGTTTGGGGCTTCTTGCTCATGTCTGGTAAATTCTGGTTGCCAAACGGCGGATAAATCTGCAGCAGAGGGAGAGAACTGTACAGTAGCCTCGTACGGAGCTGGTAGATTGTGAGTTACCAGACCTGTCAGTCTAGCCGAACCACCGATTCCTGCTTGCTAGCTACTAGGATGGGGGATGGTTTCAGGGAGAGCCTCGAACAATTTTGGGGGCAAAAACTGGCGACACGATGGAGCTTAGAGTCCGGGAGCTCCGTGATGGCGGTTTTGCTAAATCTGATCATCATCGCAAATCGCTTAGTTGTCAGTGAATTCACGCTTTTTTGTCTTGCGCAAAACCCCCCCGCTCAGTCTATTTGATACGATGCGGAAACTTCTGCTCCCATGCTATTGAAGGGCTCGTTTAATCGATGCAGGTCGTGAATAATGATGGATTCAGATCTGGAGATCAGATGGCCAGCAATACGAATACCAACCGCCACAGTGGCTGTCGCTTGCGTTGCCGATAGCCGGTAATCCGAGGGAAATGGAACATTTTTCTCTTCTCTGAGTTAAGACTGTCAGTCAGACATGGATCATATACACCGGTTAACCCGGCGGGCTAACCCCAAGGGAAAAATGTCGTCAGCTTTGACCAGAAATGGTCACTTTTCTTTCGGGCGGAACCGCTGCGCAACCCGGGGATGATCCAACCCTAAATCTTTGGGAATGCACTCTATGTAAGCCTGTTTTGCTTGAGGATTGAAGGAATGAGCTAGTTATCAGTACGTACTCATGGTTATTATTCCCTTTCCCCTTCGTTCGATAATTTGAGTAGACTGAACATCGATCCGTCACAAATCACAATACCGATGATCCATGCCGGCCTTCCTTCTAGACCGCGGGTAAAAGATTCGATGAGCAGTGGAGAGCTGAAGCCAGCTCCCCAACTATATCACAATGCATGCAATGAAAACCAGAACCAGGAAAAGTAAGATCCGGATGAAACGGATACATATAATCCAGGGTTATACGGAGGTACATACATTAGTAAGTTCATAACACGACTCAAGACTTCGACAGGAACTGAAAAGTCGACCATGAAACAAGTGGATTTCCAGCCACAGTGGAGGCCATGAAGGGGGGGAAGGAGGAGGGGGAGGGGGAAGGAAAAGGGAAAGGGAAAGTGGGAACCTCGAACCTGGTAGGCAAGACCTTGTCCGTCCCGAGGTCTGCTTTTGATTTTTCTCTAAGCGAGCTTAAGGTTCCTCGTGTTGGATTAAGCTTAAGCTTCAGAAAGTCGCGCACTAATCAGTTTCCGGTTGGATTCAAGCGATCAGAGCGCCACTGGTATCTTACTAGTGTATTACCATAATTTGCGCATGGTTTCTGGCTTTTCTGTCGGGATTACTGAGAATATTCTTAATCTTTCTGAATCATGAGTTTTGACGGCCAAGACAAGACCATTCTGTCTCCCCCCCGACAGACTAGCCGAGATATGGTTCCGTTGTCTCTCATCTAGGTAACATAGCTGCCATAGCATAACTTCATGAGGATGGTAGGGCAGCAGACCCATGAGCAAGGAGAATAGTGCCAGGTGCGGTGCTATGGTATCATCATCCTTGGATGCTATCCGATATCAACCTGCTAAGGAATGGACATCCGGTATGTGGGAATCCTACAGCCCTGTAGGCAGGAGTTTGTACTACCCATCACATATGCAACCGGTTACTCTGGGCGTCGGTCGTGGTATAGAGTACTTGCAGTCCGAATGCTGACGACGACGACGATGATATTGAAACCACCCTGTATGAGTAACTTACCTCTTGCAAGTAGATTGCCTGTCTGGGTTTAGACTCCACCCGTGAATGAGCCCCCTCTTGTTAGGTTCACTGTTTGACTGCAGATTATAGGATTACCTGAAGTGTGAGGAAGTATAACGGTACACACTTATACTTATATCCCCGAGAGAGTATTGGTGCGACTCAGGAGAGGTTAAATTACCTGGAGCTTAGCTGATCCGACAGTCATGCTCCTAGGCATAGCGCAATGATGAATTCAAGCGAACGAACTCACTCACCCAGCCTCGCTTCCCAATACCATGGATGAACATTAGGTGAAAAAGAAAAGGTTAAAAACAAGGTTCGCTTTGTTTGTGATAAATCCAGCGACTACATAATATCAGATGAAATCATTTGCTGCGGCCTCCTCTTAATCTGTACCCACTTTTCTTGGTCGTTAAATCTGGCTGGCTGATCTTTCGCATGGCGCCTAGAAAAGAAGAGGTCCAAGCCATCATCCTCTGACCCTGGCTGGGGCTGAATTCACGAATGGATAAGGATTACACTAGTCCATAATTCCGAGAGGCCATGAGGCAAAAATAGAGAGGCGGACGCAGTCAAGGAAGAAGCGAAGACGAGTGATCCAGAGGGCTGCCGCTGTTAACCATGTAAAACAATAACTACATGAGGGTTTATTCAACATTGAATTAACTTATACATAGTTCAGTACATGTACTAGATTACTAATGTGTATTTGGCTATAGCCGACGCTCATGCGAACACGCAATTACATCCGACCCAGATTTTCGAACAATAATATTTCATCTCAGTCAATAAACCAAAACACAACTGCTTGACCCTGTGGGGTTCAAAGTTAGGTTGGTTCCCCACCCTATCTTTGATGCTAATTCTTCACTTGATTATTTTTATTTTATTTTCCATTTCTTTTTCCCCCCTCGGATTTTATTTTATTTTATTTGAACTTGATTACCATTCGGATTATAATAATCATTTTTCCAGTATTTCTCTGCCTATTCCTTTCTTCTCTCCTACCACCATCTACCCTTCCTACAACCAACCCACCATCTCTCTCACCATACCATCTCCGATACTGCCTGTGATTGCAGCAGCAACACTCAAACCCGCAGTTGTTCCCACTGTAAGTGATTGAATTGGTGAACCCGCTCGTTGCATTATCATGTAGCCTCTTTGTCTCAGCATCCTTTGTATAACTTTACGCTTGATTCGGTCCGCTCGACTGCATTCCTTCTTTATTCTCCTATCAGTTGTGCCCATCTCCACTCCCTACTTTCTCTCCCCTTCCTTGCTGCCTTGGTTCCATCTACATTCCATCCCCCTCTACACTATCCCCTCAACCCTCTCATTCCCTCTCTAATATACATACATAGCAAGTTAACCTCGTTTCTACGTACCACTAGATCCTCGTTCACTCTCGGTGGATGCTGTGGCAAGATCAAAGTCGATACCGCCCGGCCTGCATCAGTTTCCTAATCGGGAAATAAAGTATCATTGCTCAGCTACCGTGATTGATTCTCAACCACACAGGGAAGCACTGCGCAGAAACCAACGCCCCTCAGCGGTTAGAGGAATCATCATCATTTAGCTCCGTCTTCAGCTCAGCTTTCAATATTCTGTACCATACGAATCATCCAGCCCTGGCGCTCAAACCAACCGTCATCACGGGGACCTACACAGATCACCGAAGGTGGATGGAGACGTATCACGGCCACGTCCGCACCCCAGCGGACGCCATCATCCTCTTCGAAGCTTGTCGCATTGGCCTTCTCCCCCGAGTACAAAGACGACTGTCGGAAAAAGAACGTCAGTTGATCCGCTCCGGGTCAGTTTTTGTCTGGGATGAAAGGGAGGCGGGCATGCGAAGATGGACCGATGGGAAATCTTGGAGCGCGAGCCGGGTCTCTGGCAGCTTTTTGACTTATCGCGAAATGGAGGGCAAGCGAGGAGGAACAGGCGTGGCCCAAACGACGATGTCAAGAGGGGGCAAGACCCCAGATAGTGCACGAGGCAGCGACGACGATCGGGCGGACGGCGTGGACGAAGGACCCGATGGCTACCGATATAAGCCCGACGGATTGATGAAGCAGTCGTTCAGTATCACCACCTCGACCGGACAGCATCTCCATCTCATCAGCTATTACTCAAGATCGCACCCGTCTGCTGCCAATCTCCAGCAGCCTTCAACGGACCCGGCCTTGCGACATGTTCGACCCCAGAAGGGACTCTACCCAGAATCTACGGTCAACGATCAGCAAAATCTTCCTGTTGTGACTCGCGGCCCCATGGCCGGTGCAGCCTACGTGCCTCCTCATCCGATGGGACCGTATGCTCGCGCCGCTGCTACGCATGCTCCCCCATACACGACGTCGTATACGTGGCCACCAACTCCCCTAGCCACCCCGCCTGTTCCGGTTCATCACTACCCCTCATATCTACCTCCAGTCCCGGCCGGTGCTCATGTCGCATACTCTCATCATCATCATCATCATCCTGCGTCCCTACCTCCTGGAACTCCTCTACCGCCACCTCCGCAGCCTCCTGGTTTGCAAACGCCTCACGAGCGACCGATTCATGCGGTTGAGGTCGCGATGCCTCCGGCCTTGCCCCCATCGTCTGTACAGATGCTTGCAAGTCGGTCGCCACGCACACCAGTCGAAGCGCACGAGATGCTGCACAGAAGCCCGTCAGAGCTCGCACACCACGCAGATATTAGACGGGCATCTCCGCGCACGCAACCACATCCTCTATCGCACAGCAACGGCCTTGGCCCGGCTGTGCGGAGCCCCCGGCTTCTGAACCAGCCTCCATCGAACGCCATTCATATTCCTCCTCCGACTGCGGTGGTCTCCAAGCCTCTCGAGCCTAGTAGCTCCGGCATTGCTGTGCCCAGCATTGGCGCACTAATGAACGGCGCACCGTCTGGTGGATTACCCTCAATCACCGCTCCTCCAGTTCCGGCAACAGGACGGGCGGAGGGGCCCAAGGATATCCCTAGCGAAAAAATCGGATTTGGTGGAGAAGATATGCGAGCTCTCCGACAACTTGACCGAGTTTTCACAGCTTAAGCAGCCAATGGTTGAGATACATCTCTCTCACGATCATCTTTGATCTTCTCAAGCTGTTGTCATCTCGTTGTGTTGTCGCCAGCATCAATTTCCTCACGCCTGCCTTATATCCCTTGTTTCTTGTACATGATTTAGCATTTTGCGCCCAGTTGAGCTATTCAGATTGAAATGGTCATGCCCCCCCGCTCCACGACATTGTTTCTTTTTCTCATTCGACCGGGTTTATGGTGTTGTTTTCGGTCTCATCTGCACAGAATCGGCGTTGTACAAAGAGGTGCATTACTATACAGTATGGGTGGGATTTTTTACATGTCACGGGTGACTTCTTTTCAATCCTGCGTTGAGGTTGAGAATTGCGATGGGATCGGTCAGTCCGGTGACTAGTCACGATGATAACGTTGAATCTAAGAATCATCTCAAATTCACCTTGCAAACTCCTGTACATGAACACCCACGGTTTCTGTAGCCATTGTAGTCATTGTAGCATTGCCGACATTGTCTATGAGGTCAACCCTACTTGCTATCGATTCCACCATTTTGCACAACCTGCTGTCTCACCTGTCACAGCAGACAACTATAGTATAGCCCAGGCTCATCTGCACGCCGACTGGGTCCATGCACAACCAGCTTCCAGGATTTGCGCATGGCCTTATTCAAAACACGAGCTAATCAAGACCTCTATTGCAAGATCGAGTGACCTCGTTTTTTTTTTTTTTTTCGGGCGGTAACCCCGGCCTTTTCGTTCATGTTGAGACAGATGCCAGCCAACTTATGCCCACCCTGCCAGATTTCTGCCCATCAGGATGGATCAGAATTGAGATTATATGTTTTGAGATGACCCTGATTGATTTGCCCCGGTGGAGCCAGATAGGACGGATACTTGGTTACCTAGAGATATACATAGACTACTACCTTTTTACTTTAGGTGGCGGGCACATGACTGGATCCCCTATCCAGTCCTCCTCATTTACAAGCGGTGAAACAAATCTGCCTACAGTAGTCCTTCTTTCACTTCTTAATCATTCCCACGACAGATTCGTCTCCGCAGATGGAAAATCTGCAACATCACGTCCCGTTTTCCTCCCTGCTCTAGTAGTCCCTGAAGATCGCTGAAACGCCCAGCGCCGACCCACTCGAGCCAACGGCCGCGGAAGGGTTAGTCTGCAAAGCAGGGACCCGCAATCAATTTGTTGGTGGGAGTGTTGTTGTGCTGTAAGTATCTGGCCGCAGACCACGGCGTTGAATGGGCTCGCGAGAATCAATATTTAACCAGTGTACGACAGGTACGTTCCGCAGAGTAACATCTGTCCCTTGGGTTCAGGGCAGGTCTATAGGTTGAATGTCCAAGCCATGGTACATGATCTGGAGAAGGGGTCGGGGCTGAGATGGTCATGCTCTTTAGTCTGGTGCTATCAGATTTGGGCCTGAAGTCCTGTCTCGGAGTAGTCACGCTGTCTCTGCCCGCTATCCCCAGCTTGGGAGAGGCGATGCCTGCGCCAGTCATTCCAGAAGGGGCGGTTATATGGCCGGCATCTGCAGCCCTGACTCTGGACCAGAGCGTCAACGGCCGAAAAGGCGCGGAAATCTGGGCGAGTGACTCGACCTTTGCGGATCGGTTCCAGTACCACACCTCCTGCACGGTCAGAGTGAGGCTTGAGTTCAAAGCTTGTGGGCGTGTGATCGGGAGCTGCGGCATATAGACAACTAGACGCTATTTCTTCTGATTAAGGGCATATTACAGCTGGCATCGGACTGCGGCAATCACTTAATCGACTTCATATAATGGTTGTCACCGAACTGTGGTAGAGTCACCACCCCTTCAACTGCGGTCGTGGAGCCGACAGAAATCAGTTCTTCACCATATCTATGTCCAATCATCGGTCACACACAGTGGAAGTCAATCCCCGTGTTACTGGGTGATTTATCCGTGCTGGAAAATTCTCTTGTGCGGTCAGCCAACAACTATGTCATTTGTGGGCCAGTGCTCATACAATCTTTGATTGATGTAGACTGCGCCGGACATTGTGTGGTTGCGTAGGTCTGCCTATACTCAGTAGTAGAAGCGCCCCTGAGATTGAAAGCTGCTCAGGTATCTCAAATGGGTAAGGTTTTCCACAAGTATGTACACTGGTCGACATTATCTACTCATTCTATCAAATGTACTGACTACTCTATAGATCATGGTTGCTTCCCTTTCTTTGCCGAACTCGTCCGATATACCAGTTAGCTACCAGCTCAAAATCATTTCTGTCTCTGACAGCGGCTTTGAGGCTCGGCATAACAGATTTCAATGAGCCCGTTACTCTGCTCTTCACTTTGTGGGATCGTGATTGGAAACGACCTTCAGTGCGGCCAGGTTTTGAACCACCAGATTTACCAATGACAAATGTTGTAGGCGCAACAGGGCGATATTACGGCTCTCCTCCTCACTTAATGAGCCAGGGTCATGACGCGCCACAAGCTCTTCGAAAGATGCTGCAAACTCGCTCAATCGAGCTAGCATGATGGCCTGCTGTGCTGTAACTCGCTGCATCACGGCCTGTTCACCTGTGTTGTCGTGCAAAAGAGCGTTGCAGGAGCCACGGAAGTGAGATACCTTGCTCATGATGATGTTGATTCGTTGTCTAGCCTCTAAGAGGCTTCCGAATGCATTGCTGCCAAGGCTGTTGAACCTAGTCAGGGAGGTATCCTGGTCTGTCGATTTCTTATGCATCAGGCTGCCGTGGCTTCGGGTCTCAGACGGGTAAGCATCCTGGTCTGTCGATTGCTCAAGCGTCAGGGGATCTGATTGTTCGTATTGTGTTATTTGAACATCGAGCACCATGAAGGCTTGGACCAAAGCAGCCTCAGTCGCAGATCCATAGCGGAGCTGTGCCGTAGGGTGCGAACCTTGTCTCGGATGATGTCTCCAGTACCCATCACGCTGCTCCACAAGTTGCACTCCCCTCCGCAGATGCACGCTCGCGCTCTTGTAGCTGCCATGGAGCAGCTCGACGCAGATGAAGGTGATACAGCATATCAAGGCTACCATCCGGACGTGAGGATCATTCGACGCCAAGCGTCGCCGAAGCATGACCATCGCTTTGCCATATTGCGCGAATGCAAAGCGATAATGCGAATCATGCATACCCTACTTGCCAGCGCGGCAAAGACCGCGCATCTCAACATCCTCGTGAAGCGCACTCAGAGCCACGGCGGCGTGGTAGGCGGCCGGCTCCGCAAGGCTGATCTGCAGGACTATCCGCTGCCATGCTTCCAAATTGAACCAATCGGCCATCCTGGGCGCCGTTTGGTGGAAGAAAATGCTAAAGCATCGTTGTTCGTCGGTACTGGTATCCGGTCGGGCAGTGGGGGCGACCTGTACAACGGATTGTGGCCAGATGGCCCTTGCAATTGCTCCGGAAATGCGTGGCAGCCGGCTAGCATCGTATTCGCAGTGGCGTCCAGTGGAGGTGCATTGATTGCACACGCCCGGTGTCTCATCACATTTGACATGTCTAGCTCTACAGATCGTAATGGCTGTGGATTAGTGAAAGCGAGCGGGGGGCGCATTTGGTTTCAGTTTTTGAGGGGTGGCTACAGACCGACAAGTTCGACATCCGTTTTGGGACCTGTGACGAAATTGTCTCTGTCTCTGTCTCTTTTGCTCTGCCATTGAGGAAGTGATTGTAAATCTGGCTTTGGGGTAGATTGAATGAACGAAAGCTGACATGGCGCATTTGGTCACTAACCAAGTAGCGCCTGATCGGCAAGCGGGCCAGCGCGCTGTGGGGGGAGGGAAGGGGCGCGGGCCGTCTCACGAGTTGGCGCTGCCGCCACCTTGATCTGTCAACCTCAACTTGAGAAACAATAGGTTATGCCTCCTACTCTCTCGATGAATACCTCAATTCTATTCACTAGACAGAGAACTTCCTCAAGGACCTTGTCGGTGCGAGAGAGTGTGAGCCGATAATTCCGACTCGCAGCCCGTTGCAGGCAGCGACTGCTCACCCCAACCTCAATGGTCATTGCGTGCTACGGAGTACTACACAGTCAAAGAAGATCGCTTACTGAAACAAATGCTCTGCCCGTGACCACCCATAGCAGCCAAGCCCAGAATCTCAGCATTCTTTCAGCTTGAGGCCCTTTGTCGGTCGCTCGCCTCCGCGCGTCTCCACCATCATTGACTTCAACCTCCGGCCGCCCAGGTATGGCGGTAACACATGCGCAGGAATCAATTGAATGGCAGGCGCAAAATTCAGGCGTGACCTTGCGGTGGCTCACCAAGTCAACTATTGGCTCTGTCTTAGCTGACAAGTGACGCCACTCGTGATTGTACGACAGTATGAAGGAGCGGTGGACTACCATTGGCAACGATGCTGAGACCCACAAGAGATAGCGGTTCTAATGCCTTGACTTTGTGCTAGATCTTTCGACAACACGCACTACTATGCAAGAACCCGTGAATAATCGCCTTTTCTTTTACTTGCTAGCGAGTTAGTTGGTATGCGCCGGCCACTTTCAGCATCGGAGACTGCTGGTCTTTCTTATACTTCTCTGCTCACCAAATGTTCTTGGAGTCGACAGGCAGCAGGCTTTACAAGGAATGACACCTAGAATATAGTGACCAAGCTTTATTTCGATGCCTAGACAACATGCGCCGAATTATGGGCGTTCCTATTGTACAAAGGCTTTCCCTTGAGGCTCTCACTGATATATGGCCATCCGACACCTAGATTTACCAACAGACTGGACTGTCTGAAGTCGATCAAATGGGAGTTTATAATACCGAAATTATTTGCATATATCTCTCAGGGAAATCATATTGGTATATCTTGCTGTTAAGTCCAATAGTGAATGTAGTCCCGTGGGCCCTTTCGTACTGACTGTCTTGCAGAACATCTGGCGTGTGAGTAACCGTGCTTGTCCTATATTTCAATGAATTCTCTACTAAGAAGACGAAGAAGCTAGTTACATGGGTTCATCCAATTTGCAACTGGACAGAATGAATGTCGATCTCAATGAAGTGAGAAACAGAAACTGCGGTCCATGCTGTGTCCTTGCGAACCTGGAACCAGGGACCATGGATGCAATTTGACCCGGTTCCTGTTGGTCCTCTCTATACACCTGACAATTCCGTATTTGTGCGACGTGGAACGAGCAACAACTGTTTCAAGGGTACTATACTGAAGCTGCCGACTTGGTAGATCAAGAACTGATGCTACTCGGAGAGAAGCAGGGATACCCGATTGCATTCAAGATTTCCAGATCGCCCAATTGCTAGGTAGCGGTACACAGTCCAGCATGGACACTCTTTTGATCTGAAAAATCAAAGAAGAGTTCCCCGATTGAATGATGACCACGTTCTCGGTAATGCCCTCTGCTAAAGTCTCCGATGCCATCGCTGGACCTTACAAGGCCATGCTCTCGACGAAGCACTGGATTTATCAAGCAGATGAGACCTTCTGCCTGGACAACAATGTGAGACAGATAATCCCTTCGCTGCCGCTGGATGACTAACTGGCATGAGGGCCCTAAGATACTTGCGTGCGCACTTCAAGGCTACGTTACCCCACGCACCTTGTTCTCAACTACTTGGTTTCGACAGTCATGTCTGGAGTCTCGGCATGCCTTCGCTTTCCAGGCGAGCTAAACTCGGATATGTGCAAACTCGTGAATAGGGTCCCTCTTCTCATTTGCGCTTCTTCATGACGGTCATTGCGTCATTCACTAGCCACGGGTGCACTCATTCCGGTCAGTCACATTCTCAGATCTTACGCAACAGATGCTGGGTTCGAACAACATGATAGCTCTTGTGATCTCAACCGTGGCTGCCTTCTGACATGCTCTGCTTCAGTGTAAGTGCTTGGGATTGCCAAACCAAGAAATCAGATCAAATCCTGAGCTCTCTAGTTAGTCGGGGACGGATCTCCATGCGAGAAATCGAGGATCAGATGAAGCACATCTAAATCAACAACGCTCGAGTCCTTTGTCGAATGACTCCTGGACAACGTGCAGACAGCCCTCTGCTCCGTACCAGCGCAGTGTCCCCGGGTGTCAGCGACTTTGCATGGCAACTCGACGGCAATCCAGGAAATCCTCGACCGAGTGGACCATGCTTTTGCTCGACTTTTCCATTTCAAAGCGGTTCTGCATTGGTATATCGGGGAGGGAATGGAGGAACTGGACTTCGTCAAGGCCGCAAGCAATCTGCATGACTTGGTCGCGGAGTATCGACACTATCGATATGCTTCCGAGGCTGGTTTTCTGATGGGGCGAGTCCCGACAATAAGGAAATACAGCTCCTCGAACAAGTAAAAACATGCTGGCTAGTGGTTGTCTGCTGGCTTCAAGGACTAGTTATCAACTTCAAGTCCAGGGTTTCTGAGCAGAACTAAGAATGTCAGCCTTCCGCCGCTTCGTCTCACAATGCTTCAAATTATCGAACCGTCCCCAAGACGAGAATCATTCTCATGATCTACGAATGACTCCAAGACATCATCTCCCCCCACTCCTCTGCAATATCACCCAGACGTTCGTTATATACCACTAACCACAATATCAACTCACGTGACACGAGCCCAGCCAAACACCGTCTGTCTGTCACTCCCTGAGCCCCCTCTGCAGTGCCCCTCCCCCTCTCCCTGCTCCCGCGCATCCCTTCCTTTCTAAAAGTGCAATCAACTAGCGCCCACCACCCTCTGCACTCCTGTGCGTCAATCAGAATAGGGTAAAGCGGGCGGGCCAAAGGCCTCCAATCTACCTGTGCGATAGAGGAAAAGGGTAAGTGTGAATTAGTGCAGAGCTTCTTTTCCCGACCCAGACGCATGATTCACGGGAAAAGGGAGGTCTTTTTTGTGGCTAGTTCTACGGAGCACTCAGTAGTAGACTAGCTCGCCGCGGGTTGTGCATCGCGGCGCAACGCACGTACGCCCGCGAACGCACGCGAAATCTTTTTTTTCTTTTTCTTTTTTTTTTTTTTTTTTTTTTTTTGGGGCGAAGCTAGA